>NC_044905.1:17350377-17650377 GCF_001633185.2 Quercus lobata
GGCCTTGGTTCTGTCCAAAGCTTGTAAGATTTCTTTTATGTACTTGGACCATGCAAGGCCTTGGTTCTGTCCAAAACTTGTAAGATTTCTTTTATGTACTTGGTTTCCCCATAGGCTTGAGTCCGAGGACCATGCAAGGCCTTGGTTCTGTCCAAAGCTTGTAAGATTTCTTTTATGTACTTGGTTTCCCCATAGGCTTGAGTCCGAGGACCATGCAAGGCCTTGGTTCTGTCCAAAGCTTGTAAGATTTCTTTTATGTACTTGGTTTCCCCATAGGCTTGAGTCCGAGGACCATGCAAGGCCCTGGTTCTGTCCAAAACTTGTGATCTTTTTATTTGTTTTATTTTTCAACCACCAGCCCCTACACCAAGGCGAGGACAGTTGGCTTGAGGCTGGAAGCCCCTAGAGACGCCCGCGCCCTTAGCACTGCGAGGTGTAGCCCCTAGTAGAAGCTTACGTCGGAGCAACAACTATATGTCGCCGGAGACGGGGGAAATCCCAGAAATTTCTGCTTGCTAGAGAGCTGACTCCACCGCCACCTGCGCCAACGCGCAAGCTTTCCCACAGACGGCGCCAATTGTAAGGACACAATTCTCTGGCGGCCCAATAAGGATGTTGGGCTCGCGTACGAAAGATCCCTCACAATATGATTTGTAGAGAGTGGGCTTAAAAAGCTAGCCGCTGGTCACGGGGCGATGTCCAATCCTGGTTTTAGAGGAATTCAGGTAGAAAAAGGAGTTGGGCTTGAACATTTAAGCCCTAAGACGTCGTACCCTATGGGATGGGACTCCTCGGAGTTGATCCGAGGACCATTGAGGCCTTTCCCCGATTCTCCAACGACGGACTTTCTTCAGTGAAGTCCGGTGTTGTTGAGATGTTCTCCCCCATGTGATCCTTCTCTTTTTGGGGGTGGGCTGGGATCCCCCTTAGATTTACTTACTTTCTTCTTTTATACTCGTCCGTGTTGATTGTCCTTCGTCCACGTGTAGGGTCAATCTATACAAGACTGATATTTGTCCCATCAGTCTAATCCCAGAATTGTTGGGTATGGTTGATAAGGCTGCAGAGTACGGCTTTGTCATGTGTTGGGTCTTATCTGGAAGGGTAGTAAGGATAACTTTCCCAAGATATTTTGGATCTCCTCACGAATTCGTCCCTATACCTGTTTTACCCCTTTATTTCGGTGGGATTCAGGATCTGCCGAGGACTGAACCGTCCTCGGCTGCCTCCCAAAAATTGTCTTTGTGCTCTGTATTGTAGAGCTTGGGTCACAGCTCTCCTCGGATTGGGCCTTCGGACTTCCCAGGAGCAATTGGGCTTGGCCCTTAAATTATTGGGCCCCACAGCATGTTTTTTGCCTATTCAAGAATACAAATATCATTTGATAAAATACAAATGCAAATATCTATCATTAATTTTTTTAACATCTAAGATCGTGTGTTATTAATATTATTTTTTCTTTTTTTAGACTTTGTTTCAATTGTTTTGAGCAAAAATACCATATTTATTCAAATCCATTATTTCTCATATTAATCTTAGAAAATGACATCTAAACATTATTATACTTGAAATAAATAATATAACAAAATAAATATATTTATCATATTAGTAATATTTTTAATCACATAAAATAAATACTACAATATCAATAAAAGAAGTTAGGAAATCAAAATGGTTTAGACAAATTTTAGTGAATTCACTAATGGATAATTTTAGATTGTTTTTGCATTAATTGTTGTCAAAGATAATAATCATGGCCAAAGGCGTTGTAACTGAATTGGCACCTCCTCATGCACAAAGTGATTGGGAGTCTAGAGGGGAAAGGATTCGAGCTGCGGGGTTAGCAGTATGTTGTAATTATTTCTCAAAAAAAAAAAAGATAATAATAAATAATCATGAAAAGGAATGTCATATTCTAAAGTTGTTGTTATTATTATTATTATTATTATTATTATTCCAAATATAAATAGTTTCCAATATAAAATCTATAAAAATAATCATTATATAAATTCCTCTAATAAAAATAATTAATGCACAAATATAGATGATGATATAATATAAATGCAAACTCATCGCCACTAAGTTACCTTACATGGTTTAAAATTTTCATTCATAACTATTGACCAAGAACAAAATCAACCAAATACTATTCACAAACTAAAAACAAGCTATAGAAATTAACATATCTATTCACCAATCTAGGTGCGAACATACAAACTCAACCACCTCTGACTTTGAGTTACCTTACATGGTGGTTCCAACAATTAACCAGTCCTATTAAACATGCCTCAAGCCACAATCAAACCACTCACTCACATAAATCCTTTACAAATCCAACCCTCACAACCATTTTCCATGGCCATCACACAGTGGCCGAGCCTACTCGCCTGTACTACCCAAAGTTTCTAAAATTTTAGAGTTTTTAAATTAATAATTTTATATGGATCTAGTTAATGTATATTCCATCTATTTAGAGAAAATTTTTATAGAGAATTAAAAAAGCTGTTAAAATAGTTAACCACTTTTTCTTTTTCTATAAAAAGTTTCCTAAAATAGTTTAGGGTTTAGGATTAAGTAAAACCCATTTTATTATCTAACCCTTTTGTAGCCCATAGTCACCAATAATCCCAAAATCACCATTGCAAGCTTCAATCAACTGTCACAGAAACCCAAACCCAAATCCATCCACCATCAAATCCCCTTGGCCACTCTGTGGGGGAGTTACAGTGTGTCATAGCCTTGCACAGTAGATTTTATGGGTGCTTGAGAGATGGTTTTGTTTTGTGCTAAACCTGACAATTTGATTGATGAATTTAGATTTTCTAGATTTTTTAAGGTACTTTATCAAATAAGGGGCCATTTGGTATGGTAATTTAAGTAATACTTTTCAGTTTTTAAATAATATTATATGTATTTTCACACATTTTTTTACTCACATGTATTTTCAAAAAATACAAACACCGTTACCAAATTACTCCTAAATTTCCTTAAATCTTAACTATTCTTTAAAAAAATTGTTAGTAGAATGTTGATATGGTAGAATCTAAACTATTAAATTATTAAAATGTGGTTAGAATTTAAGAAAATTTATTAATAGAGTACCTTATAAAATTTAAAAGATGTGAACCCTTGATTGATCCGGATGGATTTGATTTCTTTGTATAAAAGGAATAGTGTTTTCTAGATCTAAATTTGACGGTTTACTTTTTCAAAACAAAAAAAAAAAATGACAGTTTAAGTGCAAATTTGAAGTTTTGGACGTGCGTCTTTATTCTGTAGGTCCTTAAAGTCCGTCATGGAACTCAGCTTATTAAACTATTCACTTGCCATGGATCCGGGCTCTAACTAAGTTTAGTCGATCTAACTATTAAAAATTCAAAATTAATTCATTTAATTATATTAAAAAATGAGCTGATCTTGAGCTTTTCACCATGCGAAAGTAAATGTTTAAATTTAGTTTATTTTCTTATCAAAACAAATTTGAGCTTGTAAATGAGCTACTTAATTAACTTAGCCTTTTCTTATATATAGTTTACACCACATCCTTTTTTTTTCTTTTTTTTCTTTTTCTTTTTACCCTTTCATAAATCTATGCTAATAATTAGTAAATAAATAATAGTTTTTATTATATTATTTGAGTTAATTAGATAAAATAATTTTTGTGTTTGGATTTTTAAAAACTAGATTCATTAAACTTATATTATTAAAAATTATATGTATTTTTAATACAAAGGGACAATTTATATTGTCAGTAAATTCTAAACAATGATTTGATATGTTATGAATTTATTTAAAAAGTCCAAACTCAGGTATATATAAGTATATTTTTATACATGTATATGTTTAAACTCATAATATTTCATACATTCCAATCAAGTTTTATACTTACGAGCGTACTTATGAATACATTATTTTGTTTTGAGTTTGGCTCCTTTAATAATTGAACCTAAACTTGAGTTTAGCTTGTTTATTAAATGACGTAGTTTATTTACACCCTACAAGGGTCTTATGGGCTTGCAAATATTTTGCAAGGCCACTCAAAGAACCCATGGCAAACTGTCATAATGCCCTTTTATTCCATCCAAACGACAACTCTCTTATCTTCCCCCAAAAGGGAGGATAAGGATATATTAATAAACAAGAACCCCCTAACCTTATATCCAAGAATTTCCCAATTTTCCATCCAATGTTTTTTATCCGATAACCTCATCTTATCTAAGCATAAACGATGATGAATGAATTCAAAACGTTTCATTGTCTACTATTTGAATACCATTACTTTCTTCTGCATTTTCAAACGGCGTAGGCGTAGAAAGAGGAGACTTATATTCATTATGTCAACTAATTTAGTTTCGACAGATTGATTTATAGGATTACAAATGCCAATGCAAATTTCTCTAAGAATGATGCACAAGAGATTGGAAAAATCTTGCCTTCATCATTAGAAAAACAAACCCATTTCAAATGGTAGGATCATTAGTACGGAAAGCCATGAACTGCTGCACAAATTTGCCACGATTAGGTAGTTTTAGAGCTTAGAATAATAAATGATTAAATTCAAGGTTTATTAACAATTTAATCTTTTGAGACAATCAATAATTTATCATATATGGTAGCAGAACATGTAATCTATCTTGAGTGGATAATCCATAATTTATAGACAGGAATTAGAATTATTACATACTATCAAATGATCCAACCGGAATTAGAATTACAGCAATCTATTAAAATGACCATGGCCATTGTACTCTCAATGATGCGAAGTTTACCAGCTTAAAGAAGTTGTGGTGTGATCCAAAGCGGTGGACGAAGAACAGAATAGAGATCCTGCGATACGGGTAAGGGATGTATCTCACCTCCCTTGTAATTGTAGATTCCAGAATCATTGCCACTAATTTGGTCAGAACATTGGCAATAGTCATGAGTGAAGTATATGCAACTAGACCTGCAATCAGTATAGCCAAAATCCCGAACAGAGAAAGTGTAGTTATTTCCCACAAACAAGGACCAATCTCCCAATGAATCCATTTGCTTCCAGGTCTTAGTGTTCATATCAAGCTTATACACTTCAAAAGACCTTGTCTTCATAGATATATTGTTTATAGTCTCAATCACATCAAAGTAACGAAATACCATACAAAGTTCACCTCCCAAGTCCAGAAGATACAGTAGATACCTAGCCTCGTCTGCCACTCCAGGAGGTGATGGTGCAAATTCTATTGCCACTGGGTCAATGCCAGAAAAATCACAAACCAAGAGTTGTCCTGTGAATTTTGCTATGAAAAAATCTCCATTAAAGTATGTGATGTCTGAGAATCCAGTACCAATAGTATTGTCTAGTCTAATTTTGGACCAAACATGGTCACCAGGCTTTGCAAATGCTAACTTTGTATAACATGAATAAATAGCCATAACTATACAATTAGGAGGATTTGACGAAATGACTACCTTGTTCACAGACCAATAATGCATAATAGAATTTTCGTTCTCATTACCCATAAAAGTGGTCTGTGAGGGGAGAGAGATACTGGCTCTTGATAAGGGGTTGAATAGTTGGATTTCCATATTGTCAGTACCAGCAATGACTAACCAACCAAATGGAGAGCCCCAGCAACGTTTTCCTACAATCTCTGGCAAGTCAAACTCGTAAACTTTGTTGCTAGACAAGCTGTAAAAACCACGCGAGTCATTGTTTTCTCTGTCAGCAAGCATCACCCAAGGAAATAAGGATTTGAGGTTGTTGTTCTTAGGAGAAGTGGCGGCATGGTACCATGACCAACAAACTGCTCCAAAGTGAACATAGTCTTCGAGTGAGTGGACTTTGTTTGCAACAAGCCTCAAGAGATCAACTGGAATAGAAGACCAATCTGGGGCCATCCCTGCAATGAAAATTCTGGTTTATGAACGAAATCCGAAAGGGTAATAATTTGATACGAAGGAAATAAGAAGAAATGGGTGACTGCTTTTCATTCTGCTATTAGATGGATTGGATTTGTAGTGTACCAAAATTCCAACTACATGATGACCCCAATCCCAGCCTCCTTTGTTGAACGTTGATTTTTTATTTTTTTATTACAGTTTACAGATGACGTGCACAGAACCAATCATGATATTGTTCCCTCTTTTTTTTTTTTGAGAAGTACAAGTGTAACAGGTACATAATATTCTCGCAAAAATTTTTGAGTGGAGAGTTGTTAGTATCCACATTAATAGAGTTAAAAATTTAATTTTTTAGTTCCATCAAAAGTTATTTTATCTATTTTACCTACATACATGTTGCAGTGGGTTTATTTTAGTTTTTAACACAATAAAATAATATAAACATCACAATAAAATAATATATCAATTACAATAAAATAATATATCCTATACAATAAACAACAATCACAACTGCCACAGTTATCACCGCCGCCGCCGTTGACGAATCTTTTACCGCCACTGCCGCAGATGTTATACCCAACAAAAACAGCAAAAAAATAACACCATTTGCCCAAAACAACATAGCGACAACACCATTTTTCACTACAAAATAACACTACACCCAGAAAAATTAAGCCAAAACAACAAACACCCAGAAGATGAAAAAATTCACTACAAAAGAAGAGAGAGCACTGACCTAAAGTGGATTGGCTAGGACGGCGTGGGCTGAGGCGTGGGCTGGGATGGCGTGGGACGGCAACAGCATGGGTTGGGAGATGAGAGAGATGAGAGCTTGATGAGAGAACTAAGCTTGAGAGTGATGATGAGAGAGCAGATAGAATAAAAGAAATGAAAAAAAATAAAGTAAGTTGCATTATTTTAATTGGAGGTTGAATAATTTTTTTTTTTTAGATGTCTGCTATAGATATGCACTGTAGCAAATCAGCAAAAATTTATAACTTTGCCTCCATTGCTGCAAGGCTTTTTTGGTATATTGGTGGAGTTAAAATAGCATTATAGTTTTTTAGTTCCACTATTGCAAGTGCTCTTATTAATTATAATTTAAACTTTTATTATTGAAATTACCTTTAATTTTTGCTTATCAGTAACAGATAGTAATAACTTAACACTTAGAATTTATTATGAATGTGTGGTAAAAATATTGTATACATATCATTACTCTTCTTTTTTTCTTTCTTTTTTTTCTTTTTTTCATGAAAGTATATTTTTATAAAACTCTTGAAGCGGTGGGGACGTGGGAGAGCTAAAATGTAAGTAAAGAGCAATGCTACATACATAATAGTTTTTACAATAAAATTCATGAGCTGGTAAATTATTATTGATTAATATAAACCTCACTTATATTACTTTATTATTCACCATTAACAATTTGCCAGCTTATATGGTTGTAAAATTTGTTGCGAATTTTATTATGCCTTTAGATTTATTGGTAAGTAAAACTATATTGTTTTGATCATTAATATGTGTGTGTGTGTGGTGGAATCTCATACCTATCTAGCCTTGAATTTAAAATGTTTTAAAACTTAAATTTAAAGGAAAAAATATAATAAAATTATTAAAAATAATTTAGGATTAGTTGACACAAAAATTAAGTCCAAAAAATAAATATGTGAATGAGAATACCATGCGAACAATCCATACCAAAATGATCTTTAGAAAAAATACAATCAAAAGTAAAACTTATGTCCAGTGCTCTGAAAAATTGGTTAAAACACAATCTTGACACATGATCAATTTTGGACATGTCATATTTGCATCCACATGATCAATTTAGACACATGTCGTGTCCATGTCTCCTTCAATGCTCTAACACTAAACACAAGCCAAACCCTTTTTATTAAAGGGTATCAAGGAAAACGTTTCAATCCCCTGAGAAAATCAAAATCCCATAAAAAGAGAAGTCATGCAGTGAGTTTCCATGCCTGTGTGTTTGTTGTGCAGACTAAAATAGTTCAAATGAACTAAATAAAGAAATAAAGAATCTGTCATTACAATTTACCAGCATAAATAATATGGTGGTGAACGTGTGTAGTGGCAATGAATTTTCATCTTGTACCCGTGAGGTCTTTTTTCTTCATCCCTGAGTGTTAACAACATACAAATATTATGCATACAAAATTGCAGAAACGATATATCATTATTATTATTAGGTACTTATTTCTTTCACAACACAATTCAAGCAACGACTTAATTAGGAGTAAAGAGTGCTCTCTCTAAACATATAAGACAAGAAAATTAATTCTACCGTAGATATTTTTATAGACAAAATTAGCTCAGCAATGGAGAGTGAAGGTAATTCCTCCTCCTTACAATCTATTGCGATATCCTTAACTGTGTCCACTTTGATAAGTTAAGAGTCAATCTGATCATGGTACAATGGAACCGAGATTTCTGCAAATACTGAAACCCCAGAAAGAATTCCCAACTCAAATCTTTTCCTTTTGATGGTGGGATCATGAAAGAATATGAAATATAGAAAAAAGAACCTAAAATTATTAGAAACTGTCACCCATTATTCCTACTCTCTCTGCTCCATTTCCATTCTCACAATCAGAATTGTGGAGGGGTCGTACGTCTTTCAATTTATGAGTTTCAGCCGAAACTGGTTTATGAGCATGTTCTTCTCGACATGGAATTTCATTTTGATCAATGTGCCCATTGCCATAAACCTCGGCATGCTTTGCAACAGATGGTCTTGACTCAACCTCCTTATCCCCTGAATCTTCTCTTACAAATTTACAATCCATTGAAACAGGATCCATCTCACTGCAGGAAACCTCCTTTAACTCAGCTGAACACCACTCAGAATCAGCCATATTCACATCTACTGGATCTTCTCTTCCAGCCACAGAATTAAATGCAGCAGAAGATTCTTTCTCATGGCTAGAGAACTCTACTGAAATTGGTGAATGTGACCCAGAATTGGTCGTGTTTATATCCTCTGGCTCTTCTCTTAAATCTTCAATGCTTATTCCAAAATATGAATCAGTTTCACAGCTGGCAACCTCCTTAGAAACAGAACTTGACTCGACATAGACCACCCCCACATCCTGATGATTTTCTTTTAGGGCTACAGGGTTGATTCCAGTAGATGACTCTTCTTCGCAGCTAGAAACCTTTGGGCACGGACTACTATCATCAGACGATACCGCAAAACCATTCATGTGATTTAGAGACTCCACAGTTGTGGAGCATTCAACTTGTTCTTTTAGGCAAGGCTCTGCTGTCACTTGTACCATCTGCTGCTGCTGCTCCACCGAAGGTTCAATAGGTCTAAGACATGATGGACGAGCACTCACCCTGCTCAACAAGAGGAAAAATAGGATCATTTAGAGTATCCGTTACAAGACTAGTGTATTTGATTCACACTCAGGCATAAAAAGGCTAAGACTCCACAAAATTTCAAGCCAAGCATAAACACTGATTAGTTTTTAAACAAAGATGATTCCATCTATAGGGACAATAACATACAAGTTCAAGCATGCATATGTCAGCATATTTGCATGCACTATGCAATTTAAAAAGGTGTCCAGGCTGAAGATGCAAGAAATCAAAAATCAATGAAACCTAACCAAAATTAAACTCTCAAGGCAACTCAAGTCAAGGGCCCCATAATTTGAATCACACCAAGCAACTAAATGGTAAAAAAAAAAAAAAAGGTTTAAAATGTAATGTCAATAAAAAAAGAAGGAAAAGAGGACGGCCATTGACCAATACACACACACACACACATACCTGCAATAGAAAAGCATATATGCTTCCTGAGAAAGTACCTCTTTTAATTCAACACTTGTAACCTGAGAAAGTTGCAAAGAGGTCAGAACAGAAAAAAGTAAATTATTTATGATAGATAAAACATGAGCATTTGCCAATCCATGGCCGTGTGCATGCTGCAGAGGACCCATGTTTCACAAGATGACCTATAGGTTATAGATCCACAAAAACTTTCACAGAAAGGGGACAGTAGCCATCCAATCATTATAGTCCATTGTTTTACTACTTCCAACATAAATATACACTGGACATTCAAGACATGGGATCACTTATGAACTCCTTTAAACCAACAAAAAAAGGGGTACAACTAGTTGCCTTAATAAAACATGAGATATCCATGTAAGATTTCCTTTATTAGTATAAAGGTATCAAGTTCTACAGCAGCTGTCAGTGGCACTGGTACGAACAATTCCAACACTAGCTGTTATTGAACAAGTAATTGGTGGGAACTAAACATGTAATATCAATTTAGGGTTTTTAGGAATAAAAGGGACCGATTCTTACACTGGGAGTAGTGACGCAAATGTGTGTGCAGGAACCATGCATGACACACACACATATGAGAGAGAGAGAGAGAGAGAGAGAGAGATCTACCTTACAATCATCAATTTTATACCAGTTTCCACGGAAATCCTTGGTATAGCAGTTGTAATGCCCATAAAAGGATGCGTTCAACAAATCCAAATGAACAACCACCGCATAAAGCTTGTATACATCTGTACCATCTCCTGGTTCACTCATGTAAGGGCTAAGATTCAAAGTTTCAGGGAAAGTAACTCTCTTATTAAGTTTCCCGAACCTCCCACTCTGTAAAAATTTGCAGATAGATAAACTAGAATTTTGAGAGACATTCTCAAATTCAATCTAGCAAAAAAATTACACAAACTCAAGATGATGCACTATTACTTTTGAAAGTGAAAATCTATGATGTAGCTTAGAATTCACATTTAACATAGTAAGAGTGCATTACAAAACATAAGATAGAACATGTAATAGCTCAGACCTGAAATCTTTTTAAGGCAATTGTAAGAATATTTGGAGCTTTTTTCACAGTAAGACGCTTCCAAGCCTTAACATAGTCATTGCAGCTGCAAACAGCAAAAATATATAGTTTCTAACATGAGATCAAATGCTGACACTGAAAACACATAATTTAGAAGCAAAGCATCAGTAAATTAAACTTAAAAGATCACAACAAACTAAACCACCATATGCAAGTAACTATCCATAAATATAATAGATTGTACAAAAAACCTTGAATCAACAAGACTTTCTTGAATGCAACACAAATTCGTGAGAAATGTAGAGGTAAAAAATATAAATAAAGATGCCAAAAGGCATTTCTTCATACTAGAAGCATAAAAAAATATGGGACCGTAAATTTCCCTCGCTCCCATTCTTTTGTAGCTTGTTCATCAAAATTTTCCAAAACAGCCAAATTAGGCATATCTCAATCATCACCATACCCAAAAATATTCAATCATCCTCTCCATTCACCAATTTAACTATACTTTAATATTTATGATGAGGAACCCCGGAGACTGTGCAGAACATCCTGTCTTTTTACCCTGTTAAACCCTGGACCCATTTAACACACCCACATCACAGGATCAGTCATTGGCTTTGCCCATGGGACGTGGCCTCTAGAAACTGTTTTCACCCTAGGGGATTTGAACCTTAGACTTGGAGGGAGCATACCACCAAGACCAAGGCCTTGACCACTTGAGCCAACCCTAGGTGTTATTTTTTTAAAAAAATATATATTTTTAATAATTTGATAGTTGTGAGGGGATTTGAACTCTAAATATCTCCGTTGGAAATACTAGGAAGTATCAACCAGTTGAGTTACAAAGTTCTTGACCAATCTAACTATACTTTTATAACACATGTAATGCAAATGATGGATTGCAATAAAATAACAAAAATACAAATTTGGATTATCCTCTTTAAAAGGAAGGCCAAAACAACGATTAAAAAAATTATGCTTAAAAACTATTCTACAAGTCTTCTTCTTTCTTTTTTTCTTTTTTGGCTAGGTAAAAAGAAAGAAAATTTACTAAAACACACATATATCACAGCTGACATACAGTATGCAGAATTATAGTTTTTTTTTTTTCTTTTAAAATTTTTTTAATTGAACCTGATGGAAAAATAGAAGCAACCATACCAATCACATTTATACATATTTTCTCCATTAAGGCACTCCTTGGCTGTGAATTGTTCTAGGCATTCCTCCAAAGATGCAGCATCCCCATGAATTTCCACAGTCAAATCCATCATACTTTCATACTGATTTGAAATATTATTGCATTTTGTACATATCACCTGAAAATAATTTTTTTTTTTTTTTTAAAAAACACAAAAATTCAATACCTCAAAAGGAAATCAACAAAAAGGATTATAGAGGAATCAAATGTACAATTAGCAATAGAAAATCTAAAAATCGAAATGTGATTTGAAAAGCACATCAGAATCACAAGGAAAATTCATTAACCTCTATTGTTGCATGACTACAGCTATATTGTAAGCCAGCTCTTAGTGTTTTGAAAGTATTTAAAGAATTTCAACATGCACACACGCACAAATAGAATAACTTAATCAGGTTGTTCCAAGGACTAGATCTGTAGAGATTAAGTGAAAGAATATTTATATGCCATCGGCATGACAGAATAAACCACATACAAATTACTTCTATTGAACAGGGAGCCACCAAAGAAAGTGAGTTAAGTTAGGCCCAAAAACTAGGCACAACTAGAGATCTATCTTTTTGAGATGACGTGGAACCTCAACAAGGCAAGGCCCTTTGGACCCACCCCTGCATAGTAAACCACAGAGACACAACCCACCCACCAGGACCATGTATCAGGTAATCGAAGGGAACTCCTAGTGGGGATCGAACCGAGAATGTCAAGGTCTACAACTCATCCTAAGCTTGCAACCATTAGGCTGCACTCAGACGGGTTAGACACGTCTAGAGATTTTACAAAACGGCTTGTTCAGAAAACCATCGCCTATTTATGTGTAAGTCAAAAAAGGGTAGAGAAAATAAAAAACAAGAAGACTGCCCAAGTGCCCATGTTATCTCTAACACCCACATTAAATGCACAAAGAAGTAACAGGACTCTCATAAACAACAAGTAAAATCATTGTGTTCAGTAATAATAATATGCATAACCTGAGATTGGAGATGACCACCAAATATATGTTGGATAAGGGTTGTCTCTTGAGAGCTAGAATCAACAGCCTTTTCTCCACCGAATTCATCGAGACAGACAGATTGCATTGTATCTATTGCAAACCTACAAGCAAGACAGTGGACTTCACAAAATTGAACTGAACTTTACATAAAATGCCGTTACACTACATTATGTCCTTATTCAATGGAACTGAAGCAATTTGCTAGTTCAAGTAAATAAACTGAATTTGACACAAATAACACAAACCTCATGAACTCATGAGCATCTTCCTGTCTTCCGTAGCCAAGATTACCACCAATATTAGGTAAGCGAGAGAGAATATTTATAGGTGAAAAGGCTTGCAAGCTTTGGCTTGCTCTTTCAACATGTGTTTCAAATTCACATAGGAAGCACCAATCATCACGATTACCTGGAACACAAATCAATAATCATAAGAGTGAGAAATAATTTAAGCACTTAAAACCCCTCCAAAGAGAAAAAAAAAGGGGGGGGGGGCAGGGGAAGGTGATATCTAGCATATGACTTTACATTCTCTCCGATGGCCTTTTTCCAACAAGTAAGCAACAAGTGGCCGTGTGAATGCAAGGCATTGTAGAACCACATTGGCATAGCAACTGCACCAAAAAAAGGAAAAAAATCACCATTCATGAACCCCATATGCATGCATGTATTTTGTGTTCATTTCAAGGGGAGGGGAAAATGTGCACTAGTGTAATATATCCACATGTGTTAAGCATCCACTTGATGGTTTTATACCAAAGCATAATTATGGTATGCACAAACCTGTTCCCACAATTTAGAAGTCCACAAGGAGGGAATCCTGGCTTGTCCCAATTGAAAAAATTCACAAATTCTTCGTATGGAAAAAGAATCTGAAAAGATACAAGTCTTAGTTACGGGTTTCTTATTTAAGTGCCATTTATAGTGCAAAAGGAAAAGTATTTGGTGGGGGGCAAACAATTACTTTTTTTGGCTGCTTGATTGGCTTAGAGATTCCACGACCATGAGCAGGAACCAGTGCAATTCCCGAGCAACTTTTACCCCCAAGCCCAGAAGTTTTGCGTCCAGACCCTGCAGTTGAATTTACCCCAGGTGGTCTCAAATCCTTGCATTTTGTCTTATGTCCAGATTTCCAGTGAGCTTCTTGGCATTTATGCGAGCTGGGAAAAAAAATTAAAATTACCACCTGATAATTATTATGAACCTAACAAGTAACAATTACTAAAAAGCACACACTCACCATTACAGATGAAACTCACTAAAACAGTAAAAAAGTCAAATAAATAATGTAAACAATAACAAAACAAAATTAATGCAGCCAAAAACAAAAACATATGCATGCACTCACCAACCAAATAAGAAATGCATTCAAGAAAAGGAATAATAATAAATACTAATGCCTTGAAAAACATAAAAATGTTGAAACTAGAAGAAGGCAGTGATTAATGCTAGTTTATATAAATATACAAGTATATCACATACCAGTACTAAACTAAAGAGTGGGGGGGGGGACAAGTGAAGGGCATGGGTTCTTACATACAAAAGAGTTATTTCCTCATGCAAAAAATCATCTGCAAGAGGCACAGCTGAGCTTGTTTTTCTCAAAGGAGGTTCTCACATTTACTGCAGTCCACATAAGAGAGAAGCAAAGTCTCCTTTGTTCCAAGAAAAAATATTTGCACCCAATAATAATAACATTACAAAAATGAAGCTTATCTCCAGGTTCTTGTTATTAAATTTTAGATTTAACCTAAGAATCATATAGTCGCATTGTAGAACAAATCTGCCAACAGTACCCAGTAAAATGCCCAAAAAGACAATTTATTTAAATCTTAAATAATGAAAAACTATATTCTCTGGTTCACAGAACCAATCATTAAACTTCAAAACTTAAATGCCATAACAGTCTCATGGAATTGATGTATTGACATGAAGATCATCAGTCCAGAGATTGCGCAAAAATGCTTGCCCAAACACCACCCATAGCTAGAAGCACCAGAACATCCAGTGGCTTGAAGGATAGGTTACCCTACTCATGTTCACCAATGGCTATCCAAGAAAAAAAAAAGAAAAAGAACCACTGTGACAGGGGATCCACTGCTGAATTCTTGCTTTTGAAAAGACAAAAAAAAAGAAAAGAAAAGAAAGGTCTCAAGACAGCAAACAAGAAATTCACCTAGAAAGTCTTGCAAGATCAGATGCAACAGTTTAAGTTGCATCGTAATAGGCAGCATGTGCCACCTTCTTGCTCATCCACGATACACAGCATCAACATTCAATTTTTAGTAAGTTGTTAGTTGTATTTCCTATACAAGAATAATAGTTGTGCAAAGTAAATCCTTAAGCGGATAGGTCTTTCATCCACAGACCAATGCCAAAAACATGAAGCTTCCTATAGCAACTCATACAAGGCAATTACAAATCTGTCCTTTTATGGAGATGGGTGAAACTAGAAAGTTAATAATTTAAGTAAAAATAAAATAAAATTCATTTATTACTCGTTGAAATTAGCAATTGACCAAAAAAAAAAAAAAAAAAAAATTGAAATTGAACTCCCCCAAGTGTTTTTTGAATTTGCCCAAGTTGTTGCTATGATTTTCCTTTTGAGTATATATGTCAAACTTCCATCTTTGGCATGTAATTAGTCCTGGATCCACCAATTTATAAAGTTTTCTTGCAGGCCAGAACTCTGCATAATCTAATCACTTGAATGCAAACCACTATTCAAGCTTCAATCTTTGGCATGTAAATTAATAATCTTTGGCATGTAATAAGTCCTGGATCCACCAATTTATAAACTTTTCTTGCAGACTAGAACTCAACATAAATTCAAGTTGTTGCTAAAACCACTAACTCTTAAAATTATGCTAGAATTAAACTATTTCAGAATACCAATTATACTGAATTCTATCCAATTATAATGCATCAATCCAAAATTACCTATAAAAAAAAAAAAAAAACTTGTCACAACCAAACATCAAAAACAGTCACTTTAATTGAAAAACAAGAGACCCCAGATTAAAAAAAAGCAAGGAATCACAAACAAGTAAGCCAAAGTGATCATCTTTAGAGTTACCAGTAGCGAACGGCCTTGCAACCGGAGCACTTTTTGGTGGCGGGGTTGCGGCAGTGGGCGCAGGCGGTGTCCTCGTTGGGCATTGGAGAGCTGAGATGAAGATGATCAGAGCTAGAGCTAGAGCTAGAGCTTGAGCTGTTGTTGGTGGTGGTGGTGCTGCTATTTTCTACGACTATTGCTGAATCTCTGGGTGGGGTTGATTCAAAATTGGCGTCAACCTCAAAGTACTTGGAAGCGGTGTTCTTGACGAGGTGGAGCAATCCAACAGCGATAATGAAGAGAGTAAACAAGAACTGCAGGAACCAATTCAGGTCCAGTCCCCCTCCACCTCCAGAGACAAGCATCTACGCCTTTCTCCCCAACTTCTTCTTCTTCTTATTAGGGTTTCTCATTCATCACAACCAAATCCCTCTTATTATTAATAATAATAATTCTAATTAGGGTTTATCAGAGATCCAATCCAAAAGCCCAATAATAATAATAACAATAGTAAAGAGCTTGGAATTGTATATTTATTGGTAAGGGAGGCTTACCTTATTCGAGAAGTACTCGTATTTTGGAACAACAACGCAACCAAACAAACACAATTGAGGTTTTTTTTTTTTTTTTTTTTTTGGGTTTTGGGTTTCTTACCTGGAAAGGAATTTGTTTAGTTTTAGAATTTTTTTTTTTTTTTTAGTTTTTAGTGAAGTACTAGCCAGGAGTACTATTGGTTTGGTTTTGTGGGTAATGAAGGCGGTGGTGTGATTGGGTCACGTGTCGTGACAGAAGTTGGAAATCACGGCCAATGAGAAGCTTTGGGACATTGAAGCCTTGTTTGGGTCCACGTGAAACTCAAATAGAAGCATCATCATTGCTTATCATTTGGGATTTTTCTTCGTTCTTGCTTCTTGTTGGAAGTTACAACTTTTAGGCTGTGTTTGGATGGGTGGAATATAGGGAGGATGGAAAATATAAGAGGGAAAATGGGGTGGAAAACTCAGTTTTCCACTGTTTGGGAATGGGAAGAAAATAGGGGGAGTGGAAAACTAGGGAGAAAATTTTCTCCCTGGGCCCACAAATTTTTTTCCTCCCAAATTGGGAGGAAAAGCAAGGGGGGAAAACTGCACTAAGGCAGTTTTACGGTAATGCCCTCCCTTCCTTTCTTCCTTTTTTTTTTTTTTTTTTTGACCTGAAACGTTCTTCATTTTTTTTTTTTTTTTGGACCTGAAACGTTCTCCTTCTTTTTTTTTTTTTTTTTTTTTTTTTTTTTTTTTTTTGTGACCTGAAACGTTCTTCCCTTTTTTTTTTTTTTTTTTTTGTGACCTAAAACGTTCTCTTTTTTTTTTTTTTTCTTTTTACTTTTTTCACGTGACCTGAACATTTTTTTTTTCAATGTGACCTGAACATTTTTTTTTTTCAAATATGACCTGATCTAATTTTTACATTATAATAAGAAAAATAATAATATAAATTTATATATGTGATGTGATAAATTTAATATTATGTAATAAGTATAAATAAATTTATTTCTTACATATTATACAACAAGGGTATAATAGTCAATTTATATAAATTACATTTTTCATCCTTCCCTTTTTCTCTCCAACCAAACAAAAGAGTTTTCCACCCTCCCACTTTTCCACCCCTCCAACCAAACATACAAGAGGGAAAACTAAATATTTTCCATCCTCCCACTTTTCTATCCTCCCACAATTTTCCATCCTCCCACTTTTCCACTCCTCCATCCAAACGGACCCTTAATCACCAAACATTTGATTTTGGGGGGTTTTCCATTTTTCTCTTTATAATAACTTGTGGGTAACCTATTTTAAGGGAACAAAAAAAAAAAAAAAAAACTTGTTTAATTGATATTAATAAATAAAAAAATTTATAAAAGAATTTGTAAAATAAATTAAACAAAATTTAATTATATTTTATATAGAGAATATTAAACACAATTTATTTGAAATTTGTTTATTGTGATATATCTTTAATCCAATAAAACTCATGATAAATGGATTTTTAATGGTTTTAACTCACATATAAAGTTGTTTCTCCAAAAAAAAAAAAAAAAACCCACATGTAAAGTTTTAATATTAAAATAATAACATATACAAGGTCAAAACTTATATAGTTTAGAATGTTGGTACAAGAGAAAGTCTTAAAAAAGAAATGTTTAAAGCTAAAATAATCATATGAATGTGGGATTTTGTTTTTCTAGATCCCTTCCAAAATGTGCATAGTACATTACCAACTAAAGAAGTAATGAAGTGCGAGGAGGGGATTTCACTCAGACACAGTGGAGCTTATTCTTAGCTGCATCTCTACTACCTTGGCAGCATTGCTTTTTAATGGGGATCAGATTGGGGAAATTTGTCCTTCCTGTGGCTTAAGACAAAGTGATCCAATCTTGCCATATATATTCATCCTTTGTATGGAGTATTTGAGTACCTTAATTAATTTGAAGTGCGAGGAGGGGAGTTGGAAGAAGATTAAGGCTTCTCGCAGTGGCCCTGGTTTCTCCCATATTTTTTTTGTTGATGACCTCTTATTGTTTGCCAAGACTAATGGAAGAAATGTAGAGGCTGTAGTGGAGGTTTTGGATGTTTTTTGCAAGCTTTCAAGTCTAAAAATCAGCAAGGAGAAGTCCAAAATATTCTTCTCACCTAATGTAACCATGGAGGATAAGTTGGATATTGTGAACCTTACCGGGATTAGTGAAACCCATTTCCTTGGAAAATATCTTGGTTTTCCCTTAATCCACAAGGGAAGGAAACGTAATGAATTTCATTTTGTTGTGGAAAGAGTTCAAGCAAAGTTGGATGGCTAGAAATCCAAATGCCTTTCGCTAGCAGGGAGGCTTGTGCCCATTAAGGTAGCGGTGACTGCCATACCCGAGTATACTATGCAATGCCATAAACTTCCTGCCAAGGTATGTGAGGAGGTGAATAAATTGGTAAGAAACTTTCTTTGGGGCTCTACTGTGGACAAGAATAAAATGCATCTTGTTGGGTGGCATAAGGTCACAAATCCAACTAATATGGGAGGGCTTGGGAATTTTGACATGCAAGTAAGGAATGCAGCTTTTTTGCCAAAGCTTTGTTGGCAGATTGCCTCTAGCCATGATATGCCATGGGCTCAAATGCTCATTTGTAAATATCTCACCCTGCTTCGTCTGAGGGGTCATTCTAGGAACCAAACTACCTCTCGAATATGGAAAGCTTGCAAGGTGGGAGGGGTTATCTTTAACAAGGGTCTTAGATGGTCTATTGCCAACGGTGAAAGTGTAAGCACTTGGGCTAATTTTTGTCTCCCTTTAGGACCTCTTAGGCAGCAAATTGAAGGCCCTTTGAATGCGGGGAAAGATAGGATCTCAACCAAGAGCCTAATGAACAGTGCGGAGTGTATCTCTTTCGCCCTCCCTGACAAAATCCTTCAAGAAATTAGAGGCATCCCCATTGTAGCAAATCCTTCCCATGAAGACTTGCTAATTTGGGCCTTTTCTCATGATGGCTCATTTTCCCTTAATTTTGCTTATCTCATAGCTAAAGGGTTTAATCTTTTGAACCTTAATACTAGCACCCATCAATGGGTGTGGAAAGCCCATACATCCCCTAGAATCAAATTTTTTATTTGGCCATGCACTCATCATAGCGTGCCTACAAAGGAAGTGCTTGGTTCAAGAGGGTTAAACCTTGACCCGATGTGTGAGTTATGTTATGAAGGGGCGGAATCTATCATTCATACTCTTAGAGACTGTAAGGTGGCTAGAGCGGTATGGAGAGACCTGGGTTTTGAGGAGAACAACTGGGGTTTTTTTGGTTTGAATTTGGTAGAGTGGCTAAAGAAGTTTTGTGGGACTTCCACTAGCTACCTGAGACCCCATGTGCCATGGAAAATTCTGTTTCCTCAAGCAATTTGGGTCATTTGGCTGCAGAGAAATAAGACTTTATTTCAGACAGGTAGAGTTGTGGAAGGTATGAGTTCGCTATGCCTTAAGAAAGGTGTGGAATACTATGCTATTGTCCCCAATGAACCTAACAAGCCGGGTAAAGTGTAGATCCAAGTGAAATGGAATAAACCTCCTACCGGTTGGGTAAAACTAAACACTGATGGGACTATGTATGGAAATCCGGTTAAGGTAGGTGGTGGTGGTATTTTGAGAAGCAGTAGTGGAGACTGGATAGGCGGATTTGTGAGGAAAATGGGCAGCACGTCGAGCACGGTGGCAGAACTTTGGGCTGTAAAGGACGGGCTCACCATGGCAAAGCAAATGGGGATTGAAAATATCTGTTGTAAGGACTCGATTTGTAACGACCCAAAACGATACTGGGTTCGCAAGTAAATAGGCCCAAACAATATAATTTGTAGAGCGTGGGTGTTAAGAACTAGATTAACTTTTGTGTAATGAAAAGATTCACCCTCACGTATATTGAAGGCTCAGAGCTGGTACAACGATCGTTTTGTTTTGGTAATCGATACAGTTCTTTTGCTTTTGTACGTTCTTCTTCTTCAGTCTATGCTTTCTTTCTTTCTTTTTTGTTCTGATCCTTTCCTTGCATGTTCTTCTTTCAGTTTATATACCACTCTTTGCGTTCCATCCTTACCACACACGTGTAGGTTGGGTTCGAGGGATTTCTTTCTGTCCCATCTAGCAGCTCCTGGAACTTCCTATGGGCAGCTGTAAGACTACCTCCTTACTGTTCAGGTATCACCTCCACATTAATGCGGCCAGAGAGTTGGTTGAGATGTAATTAATGTGGAGGCAGCTGTAGTTATAGATATTTGTTTGCCTTTTCTTTCTTCCCCTTGGTCTGTTATCCTATCTTCAGTGGTGACATAATTCCGAGGTCCGGTTGTAACAAGACCGTGTCCTGATCGTCCTCGGACGCATACTGCCGAGGAGTATGGCGTCCTCGGACGAATACAGAACTCTACTTTCGTGATATTGACTACCACCCTCCCTCGGTAATTACCCTTATGACCTGACTTGGCCTCCTCGGAAGGATATGCATCCTTGGATGGGCCATAGGCTCCACGATCCTGACCTTAATGGGCCTGTTGTTTGACTGGTCCCCACAATAGCCCCTCAAAATCCTACTTTTCGACTCCTCGGGAGAGAAGGTGGATTTTGACGTCATAAGCCCGTACCTATGCGTGTTTTGGGGCACGCCCCTGACGCTTCAACATCCCGATTTTGGCAGCATTAAATTTTGGCAACGCCCTTGTCTCCCACGTTCGACGGTGTGATTTAAATCAAACGGCAGAGGGCCTCCCTTGTTTTGTGAGCGGGAACTTTACCGCTCACAATCCTCTTATGACTATAAAGGCATTCTCAAATTAACCCTGTACTTTACCTTCGATGATTACGTGGTTCTAGAGTTCATACACTGAACCTGCCTTTCTCTATTTTCGTTATTTTCCTGGCGACTACAAATAATCGTACTTTGTCCAAGGTCCTTCCTTTGAACCTGTAAGTCTTCTCGAAGTTTTTACCACTTTTATTTCAAACCCAACAGTCTTTTTTGCTAAGTTTTTTAGAAAAATGGGGAAACAAAAGAATCCATTTCGATGTCTCGTTGAATCCGAGGAAGGTATTAGAAACTTTCGCTCTAAGTATAAAATCCCCTTAACGGTAGGGATGAGGTACGCAGCCCAAGGGGAGTGGGCTGATGCCAGACAAACTGGGGAAGTAGTTATTCCCATGATTGCCTTTATAGAGGGCGGGATGACTATCCCCATGGGTAGTACCATTAGGAGTTACCTCAACTTCTTTAGGCTATCCCTCACCTAGTGTGCTCCAAACATGTTTAGGGTCCTGGGAAGTATAGATGCTTTGAATAAGAGAATGGACCTAAAGTTAACCCATCATGATGTGAATTGGGTGTACAACCTCCATCACTTAACCGGTCAGGGGTATTATCTCAAGTCGAGATATCCTGAGGTAAGACTGATTCAGTGCCTTCCCACTTCAAACAAGAACCTAAAGGAGGATTTCCTTATTCTCTCTAGGGAATGGCACGATGATCTGCCTTGCCTGACGGTAAAGGGAACACCAGGTGGGTGCGTAGTCATAGATCTATAATATTTAGTTCGTGAGCACATTTCGTTTACTTTTTCTTTTTAATTATTTTTGTCTCCAACAATTTTCACTCTCAACTCAACGGTTTTGTAGATAGACGCTACACAAAGCCCAACTTTAAGTTAGTTAATAAGGCGAACTTGGATAAGTTACTGAAAGCCGAAATATACGTGAACGAGGCTGATGGTCAGCTCCAGGCAGCACATTTAATTCTTGGCTATACCCCCCTTTCTTTTGCTTTTCAGGCGCCGAAGTGCGTGATTAGAGCCTGCGATCCTTGACTTCATCGTATAAGTGTTGCCTACGAAGGGTTCATTGTTCCAGAGGGTATTCCACTTCCCCAGTACACACCTTGCACAGAGCCTCTTTTCGTAGCCAGCGTCTCGGCAGGAACTTCTTCATCCCTACCTACCCTTAGGGAAAAGGAAATAAAAGGGAGAAAGGAAAAGGGGAAAAGCGAGGAAAAGGTTGTAGCAGTATCTGAGCCCTCGGACGATTTCAGAATTTTTGATCAACCCACAAACCCCGAGGAAGATCCTGACGAGATGGGGATACAAAGAAAACCCTAGAAAAGCTTGCTGGAGCTGATGGAAGGTCAGCTGGGAAAGAGTGCGCCTGCAAAATCAATACCATCCCAGGCTTCATCTCATTCAGCTAGGTCTCCTCCTCCTGCTCCTCGTCAACCTCCTCGGCCATCACCACAACCAGCGCTTCCTAATGCTGCCGAGCAGAAAAGGCGCAGGGAACAGAAGGGCAAGGAGGTGGCAGACACGAGCAAGTCTCGTCCAACTCGAGAGGAGGATGCCCAATGAGCTGCAAAGCAGTAGAAAACCAAGCACCAAACCGCGCGGGGCCAAGAGAAATCTGATTCCCAACATCCTGAACCACAAGCATGGTTGCCAGCACCTATGCACGATGGGGAGCCCCTGCGAGATGATGCATCTATAAGGGACTTTAACGGAGGCATAGGGTGTCACATAGCCTCAGCCATAGAGGAAGCCTTATTGCTCTCAAAAGATATGGCCGAAATAAAGAACATGAGGAAGAATGAACTTGTCCTCGACAACAAACGATATTTGGGCATGGTAAGGAGCTAACTTTTATCTTTCTCATTCTGTGACTTTTACTCACCAATATGCACTTTTAATTGACTATAGTGTTAACCTTTTTCCTACAGATCATCCAAAATACTTTCAAGCTAGATGAGATGCTCAACGCCTGTTTCGATCAGCTAGATGATGAAAGAAAAAGACGGACAACGGTTGTACAGACCTTGTCCAAATTTAAACAGGACTTGGCCGATGCAAATAAAAAGTTACAGGCCGAAGAGCAAGCTCGCAAGAGCGCCGAGTCGGCATTAGAAGGCTACCAAAAACAGGCCGAGAACCAAGGGAAACTTCTGTGTGAGGCTATGCCGAGCTAAAGAAGACTCAAGAGCAAGTCCTAGTTCTTAGGAAGCACCTGGCGGAAACTCAAAAGCTAAGGGAGCGAGCTGAAAAGTCCAAGGAGCAAGCCGAGAAAGCAAAAATCGATGCCGAACAGGAAATGACCGAAGCTGAGCAGAGAGGCTACGAGGTTGGTATAGCTGAAACTGAGAAGGCTTTAAGAGCCGAGGTTCCAGAGGTATGCCGTATCTACTGCGCAAGAACTTGGAGCGAGTCTCTTAACCGCGTTGGGGTTGAAGCCTCATCTGAGTTACGTAAGTCAGAGAACGTATTCTATCCCGAGGCGATCCGCCCCTTAGTTCTTCTACCCCGTCAGGCTGATGTTCCCTCTTCAGTTATTAACCTCAACGAGGAGGTTTCGCCTCACAGTTTTCCTCCCTGTGGCCAGTCGGAATTAGCTTAAGGGGGACTTGCCCCTCCAGGAGCTTCCCCAGACAAGACCACCACCGCTTCGGAAGCAGAGACGGCCTCCCAAGATTTTCAACAGGATTTGGACTCCACAGTTCTACCAATTGGGGGCGTTACCAAAGCCAAAGAGGGAATCACCACTTCAGAGGCAGACATACCCACCAGCCAGAACCCAAAGATCCAATTGAAGTTGAAAAAGTAGAACTTGTTTTGTAGCTTAACTAGACATTTAGTAGGGGATTTCCTTGCTCATTTTCTTATCGCTTTTACTACTTTATGTTATTTTTGTACTCGTTCACTGTGTTATTGTAATTTGGATAGGTTCATGTCAACTACCTTTTGCTTGTATGGGGCAATTTTACTCACACATATCGTCAATCGATAATCAGTAATAGGCAATAAGCGTTAATACAACAGGGTCTTAGGGAGACGTTTTTGATATGCACGTATTCTTTCCAATCAATTGCAATTCTTTACGAAAGTTCATAAACTAAATAAAATCATGCCTTCAGTACCTTGATTGTATGCCAACTTACGTCGAAAGATCTCTCTTTGATTCCCTAATGAGTGTTACAGGGCGTTATTTCCCGTTAAGTTTGTGATTAGAAGATCTATCATAACTCAGTTACTGTTCAACACTTCAATACACATCATAGAACATTAATTTCTATCAAGTTTGCGGTCCGAGGACCTGACACAACTTAGTTTCTGTTTAACATTGCAATATACATCATAGGACGTTACTTTCCACCAAGTTTGCGATCCGAGAACCTAACATAACTTAGTTTCTGTTTAACATTTCAATATATATCATAGGACATTAATTTCCACCAAGTTTACGATCCGAGGACCTGGCATAACTTTGTTTCTGTTTAACATTTCAATATACATCATAGGACGTTAATTTCCACCAAGTTTGCGATTCGAGGACTTGGCATAACTTAGTTTCTATTTAACATTTCAATATACATCATAAGACGTTAATTTCCACCAAGTTTGCGATCTGAGGACCTGGCATAACTTAGTTTCTGTTTAACATTTCAATATACATTATAGGACGTTAATTTCCACCAAGTTTGCGATCATAGGACGTTAATTTCCACCAAGTTTGCGATCCGAGGACCTGACATAACTTAGTTTCTGTTTAACATTTCAATATACATCATAGGACGTTAATTTCCACCAAGTTTGCGATCCGAGGACCTGACATAACTTAGTTTCTGTTTAACATTTCAATATATATCATAGGATGCAGGAGCACAGGATGTATGGTTGACGTAAATTAAAAGAGATATTTGAATTGAAATACTTTTATTAATAATAATACCTCTTGAGATTATTTACATTCCAAGGATGAAATACAGCTATTTCATCTAGGTCTTCCAGATAATAGGCTCCTATTCCTGCTACAGAAGTGATTCGATATGGCCCTTCCCAATTAGGTCCCAGTTTTTCCCAATTTGGATTCTTGGTGGCCCCCAGAACTTTCCTCAGCACCAGATCTCCTACGGCTAATGGCCTCATCCTCACATTGCTATCATAGCCATGCTTGAGTTTATGTTGGTAGTAAGCTAGTTGAACCATCGCGCTCTCTCTTCGTTCTTCAATCAGGTCCAAACTTTTCTCCAACATCGCATCATTACTATCCGAAGAGAATGTACTGGTCCTTAACGTTGGGAATCCAGTTTCCAGGGGAATGATGGCCTCAGCCCCATAGGTCATGGAAAAGGGAGTTTCCCCCGTTGAACGTCGGGGTGTTGTTCGATACGTCCAAAGCACATGTGGCAATTCTTCCACCCACTTTCCTTTCGCGTCATCCAGTCTCTTCTTAAACCCATTGACTATTACTTTGTTAACAGTTTCAGCCTGCCCATTGCCTAGTGGATAAGCCGGAGTGGAATATCTGTTTCTTATACCCAGTTCTGAACAATATTCCCTAAAGGCATTGCTATCAAATTGGAGTCCATTATCTGAGATAAGAGTGCGGGGAATTCCAAATCGCGTAACAATGTTCCTCCAAACAAACTTCTTCACATTTACGTCTTTGATGTTCGCCAAAGGCTCAGCTTTAACCCATTTAGTGAAGTAGTCTATGCCGACCAGTAGGTACTTCTTATTTCCTATGGCTTTGGGAAAAGGGCCAACAATGTCCAGTCCCCATTGGGCAAAAGGCCAAGGGCTAGAGAGAAGGTTAAGAACTCCCCCCAGTTGATGGATATTTGGAGCATATCTTTGACACTGATCGCATTTCTCAACGTACTCCTGCACTTCCTTCCGCATATTTGGCCACCAATATCCTTGTGTGATGGCTCGACATAATAGAGACCTTCCTCCTGTATGGCTTCCACAAATGCCCTCATGCAATTCTTCCAAGATTCTCTCTGCTGTCTCAGGAGGCACACAGAAAAGGTATGGCCCAGAGAAGGAAAGTTTGTATAACCTTTTATCTTCAGATAACCGGTACCGAGGAGCTTTCCTTCATATTTTCTCAGCTTCCACCTTATCTTCGGGCAATATGTCACTTTCAAGAAATTTTAATATGGGATCCATCCAGTTTGGCGACAGACTGGTTTGATTGATTTGGCAAACCTCTTTTTCTGGTGAGGTGGGGGTACACAGGTCTTCAACGATAATCACCTGAGGAAAATTTCGTACTGAGGAGGTGGCAAGGGTTGCCTAGGAATCAGCGTGTGTATTTTTACCTCGAGGAATATGCAATAAGTCGAAGGACTCAAACTTCGCCTGCAGACGCTTAACCCGGTCCAGATACCCTTGCATCCTTGGGTCTCGGGCCTCCAGCTCTCCTCTCACCTGGCCGACCACTAATCTCGAGTCTGAGAATAATTTCACAGCATTTCCACCCATTTTTCGGACCATACTCATTCCCATTATCAAAGTTTCGTATTCTGATTCGTTGTTAGTAGCCGAGAACCCTAATCTCAACGACTTCTCAATGATGACCTCCTCGGGGGATATCAACACCAATCCCAATCCTGCTCCCCATTGGTTTGCGGCCCCATCCACGTACACCCTCCAAAAGGACCCACCTTAAGCGGATATTAGGCCAACCAATTTTTCATCCATGTCACTTTGATTCACATTAACTTTTTCTGGGCATTCGGCGAACTCAGCCACCAGATCGGCAAGGACTTGACCTTTCACAGAGGTGTGAGGCATGTATTTGATATCGAAAGCACCCAGAATTGTGCCCCACTTAGCAATTCTTTCGGTGTAGTCAGCACTTCTGAGTATGGACTTAAGAGGTAGTTGGGTCAAGATAACCACGGTATGGGTCTGAAAGTAGTGCGGAAGTTTGCGTGTTGCATGGACCACCGCCAATATGGCCTTTTCTAATGACAAATATCTCACCTCAGCCTCATGGAGGGATTTACTTACATAATAAACTGGCCTTTGGACGCCATTGTCTTCTCGTATCAAGACAAAACTAACTACATAAGGGGCAACCGCCAGATAAGCAAACAACACCTCATCCACCTCAGTGCTAGACATGATAGGTGGTCTGGACAGGTATTCCTTCAACTGCTAGAACGCTACAGCACACTCCGCGGTCCATTCAAATCCTTGCCACTTATGCAATAGGCGGAAAAAAGGACGACACCTCTCAGCCGACCTGGAGATGAACCGATTCAACGCAGCAGTCATCCCAGTTAGTTTCTGCACTTCTTTTGGATTTCGAGGTGCTTGCAAATCGTTAATGGCCCTAATCTGGTATGGGTTCACCTCAATTCCTCTATGGGTCACCATGTACCCCAAGAACTTCCCGGAACCTACACCAAAGGAGCACTTTGAAGCATTCAAGCGTAACTTATGTTTTCTCAGTATCCTGAAGATACTCGTGAGGTCCTCCACGTGTTCGGACACCACTTTACTTTTCACAACCATATCATCGATATAAACTTCAATACTTCTACCCAGTTGCGGTTCAAACATTTTCGTCATCATGCGTTGGTTGGTAGATCCAGCGTTTTTCAAGCCGAAGGGCATCACCTTGTAATGGTAGTTCCTAATCGGGGTTACAAAGGCAGTCTTTTCCTGATCGTCGGCGGCCAGCGGTATTTGGTGATACCCTTGGAAGGCATCTAAGAAACTCATCCTAGAGTGACCCACGGTCGCATCCACCAACTGGTCGATCTTCGGCATGGGAAATTGATCCTTGGGGCAAGCCTTATTGAGATCCGAAGTCCACGCACACCCGCCATTTTTTAGTCTTCTTTTTTACTACCACCGTATAGGCCAACCACTAAGGATAAAAAACTTCCTTGATAGCCCCAGCTTGTTTGAGCTTGGCAACTTCGCTTCTAACCGCCTCAGCGTGTTCCTTCGATGGTCGTCGAGGAGGTTGCCTCCTGGGCACAACGGCGGGGTTCACGTTGAGTCGATGACAAATGAAATTCGGGTCCACCCCTGGGGCTTCATACGGGTTCCATGCGAAAACGTCCACATTGGCTTGGAGGAATTCCAGCAACCTCGCCTTCTCTTGCAAAGGCAATTTAGCCCCAACTTGGAAGAATTTTTCCGGATCGCCAGCAACAACTACTTTCTCCAGATCTTCGCACTCTACCCCATCGACTGGTACGTCCAAGCCTGATACTGGGGACTTTAATTGCTATAACTCGTTGTCGGCCGTAGCTGAGGTTTCTGCCTCTAGCCGATGCTATATAGCCACTACTAGGCATTGCCGAGCAGCCGCCTGACTCCTTACTATTTCCAACACTTGGTCTCCGGATGGGTACTTCACCTTCTGATGCAGAGTAGACGAGACCGCTTTAAGGGTGTGAAGCCAAGGTCTGCCCATAATAGTCGTGTACGGAGAAAAAACATCTATGACAATAAAGTCCACCTCCACCACATCCGTACTTGCTTGCACAGGCAGCTTGATCAGTCCTTTGGGAGTGACCATCCTTCCCTCAAAACTTACTAAAGGAGAGTTGTAGTTTGTTAAGTCCTCTGGCTTCAAACCTAACCCTTTGTACAAGTCTGGATACATTACATCCACAGTACTACCCTGATCAACCATCACTCTTCTGACATCGTACCCGCCAATTCTCAACGTTACCACCAAAGCATCCTCATGGGGCTATATGGTCCCAACCATATCCTCATCTGAAAAGCCTAGAATTAGGGGGACACGCACCTTGGCTCTCTTCAATGCTTGGGAATGATCCTCGGCCGGGGATCGGGACACCGATAATACTCTGGAAGGGCAAGATCCAGTCCTTCCCGGGGCCGCAAAGATAACGTTAATCGTACCCAGAGGGAGTCTTGATGAAGCGTCCCCACGCACCTCTGAACCTGCTTGGCTCGCCCTTCCACTGGAGTGATGCAAGAGTTGTTTTAATTTCCCTTCACGGACCAATTGTTCTAAGTGATCCCATAAATTCCTGCAATTATCCGTCGTGTGCCCATGATCCTGATGATAGTGGCAGTATAAGTTCAGGTTACGTTTCCTAGGCTCTCCCGCCATCTTGTTCGGCCATTTGAAGAATGACTCGTTCTTTATCTTTTCCAAAACTTGCTGCACTAGCTCTCGAAATATTGCATTAACCACTTGGGGATTCCGCCGAACCCGACTGCCTAACAAAATCCCTCCGGGGTCGGCTGCTATTATAACGGTCCGACTTGAAATCCCTCATCTCCTGAGGGATCACCTTGGCCTTTCCTTTTCCCTAAAGTTGATCTTCCTCTACCCTTCTGTACTTATCTATTCTGTCCATCAGTTGGCGTACACTGGTGACAGGTTTACCCGTCAGGGATTTCCTCAAATCGTGATCAGCTGGGAGACCAGTTTTGAAAGTGGTTATAGCCGCAGCATCGTTCTTTCCCTCTATTTCATTAAACATTTCTCAGTACCTATCCGAGTAATTTTTTAGAGTCTTGCCCTCTCGCATAGACAGAGTCAGCAAAGATCCCAAAGGCCGAGGAGTCCTGTTGCATGTAATAAAGCGAGCACCAAAAGCCCGAGTTAGTGTTTTGAAAGATCCAACAGAATTGACCCTTAAGCCGTTGAACCACCTTATCACCGTCGGACCCAAACTCGATGGAAAAACTTTGCACATCAAAGCCTCGTCCCTGGAGTAGATAGCCATCTTCTGGCTGAAATAGCTTACATGTTCCATCGGATCTGAATGGCCATCATACAGAGAGAACGTAGGCTGATGGAATCGCCGAGGATGAATCGCATCGTCTATATTTCTTGTAAAGGGCGACTTGGAAATTTGACTCAAGACTTTGTTCATGGCATCATTTCCTAAGCCCCTGCTAGGTGGACTTCTACGCTTACGTCGATGGCGGTGCTCCTCTTCATAGGAGAAAGTTTCGCTTGGCGGAGTTCTCGATCTTCGCCTACAACTAGCTCCATCCGACTCCTCAGATGATGGTTCGGAGCAAGGTGGGGAGTGCTCTCGCTGTGCATGGTGCAACTCTCTCTTCAAATCTGCAATCTCACGTTGCAGATTCCCATCATACTTCACGTGGGAGACGTGACTCTTCCCATGAGAGTGGCTTCTGGTGGTATGAGTTGTACGTACACTCCCCTCATGGCCTTCTCTCCGTTCGGGACTCCTTCGGGGATCACCATGTTGGGAGCCCCTTGACTCTGCCTGGTGCAGGTTGGCATCCTCCTGATGCGGTCCCGCCGCGTGGTGATGTGGACCCACTTCCTCCATCAGAAACGTTGCACCGGAAGTCCTTTAAGTTAACACAAGCTCTTCCTACAAACAGCGCCAATTGTAAGGATTCGATTTGTAACGGCCCAAAACGATATTGGGTTCGCACGTAAATAGGCCCAAATAATATAATTTGTAGAACGTGGGTGTTAAGAACTAGATTAACTTTTATGTAATGAAAAGATTCACCCTCACGTATATTGAAAGCTCAGAGTTGGCATAATGATCGTTTTGTTTTGGTAATCGATACAGTTCTTTTGCTTTTTTACGTTCTTCTTCTTCAGTCTATACTTTCCTTCTTTCTTTTTTGTTCCGATCCTCTCCTTGCATGTTCTTCTTTCAGTTTATATACCACCCTTTGCATTCCATTCTCACCACACATGTGTAGGTTGGGTTTGGAGGATTTCTTTCTATCCCATCTAGCACCTCCTGGAACTTCCTATGGGCAGCTGTAAGGCTGCCTCTGTACTGTTCAGGTATCACCTCCACATTAATGCGGCCAGAGAGTTGGTTGAGAGGTAATTAATGCGGAGACAGCTGTAATTATAGATATTTGTTTGCCTTTTCTTTCTTACCCTTGGTCTGTTATCCTATCTTCAGTGGTGACATAATTCCGAGGTTTAGTTGTAACAAGACCGCGTCCTGATCGTCCTCGGACGCATACTGCCGAGGAGTATGGCGTCCTCGGACGAATACAGAACTCTACTTTCGTGATATTGACTACCACCCTCCCTCGGTAATTACCCTTATGACCTGACTTGGCCTCCTTGGAAGGATATGCATCCTCGGATGGGCCATAGGCCCCACGATCTTGACCTTAATGGGCCTGTTGTTTGACTGGTCCCCACATCTATATTGAGATGGATGCTGAGTTTATTGTACAGCTTGTTTCAAGGCCTTCAATGGTTAATCTAATGCTTGAACCCCTTTTATCTGAATGTAGGAACTTGATTCAGACTTTCCCTAACTCCTTGGTGGTGCATGTGTTCAGGGAAGCGAATGGCTACGCTAACCAGCAAGGATGGGAGCTGAACTTATTGTAACTGATTTTCTTTTTTTGTTTAAACCACCGGATGTGGTGGATGAGATGCTGGCTAGTGATAAAGCTGGCATTGTTTTTTGTAATAGACTTGTTGTTCGTTAGTTAATGCAATGCACCGTTTACCAAAAAATAAAAAAAATAAAAAATAAAAAATAAAATTTAAACAAAATAATAAAAGCATCTTTTTATATTATGGAATGTCAGTGGATTATGAACCCCTAGAATTTTTGGTTTAGACAATTTTAAATACATGGCACAAATATGGAAATATCCGTTATTATTTTACTTTGTAAGCCTTTAAACACATAAAAAATCCTTCTTCTTCTTTTTTTATTAACCATTTCAACAATCCTAGTTTAAGCTATATATAGGCACAAATGATGGAAAGTTATTTTTCTACAAGATATATATATAGACACACACAATTCTATGTTGTTAGTTTTATTGTGATTAATTTTTATCAACATTTTAATACACCAATGTGGTTTTTTTTAAGGAGAAAATTTATTCAACGTTAAGAAACGTCATCAATTGAGCTAATTAAAATTCACTACATTTATAACATATTGCATCTTTAATAACCTTACCTTTTATTAATTAAACTCTTTAAGAGAACAACTTTTGCTACCAACTAAGCTACAAAAATCATTCTCAAAAAAAAAAAAAAAAAAAATCATCTAGCTCCTTGATGGTTTGTTATTGTCATTATTATTATTTGGGGTAGAAGTTATTGTTGTCATTATCAGTTTGATAAACAGGTCATATTGATGGATGTGTGGAGTGGGGTTAGAACATATAAGTATTGAACTGGATCAGCTATATCAGCAGCCGACATGAGACACAATTAAATTATCAATTGAGCAATTGTCCTTATCAATCATTGGAGATTTTTGTCTAGAATGCACGTGCCCATCTTTCAACTTTAAAATTGAAACCAGCAAAAACGTACTTGATTTATAATATATATGGCTTTAAGATTTTTGGAAAGTGAAAATAAGAATCTCAAAGTATTTACATGCTTTACAAACTAAGAGGAAAGTGTTGAAAAAGTTAAGAGATTATTTAGTGAGAGGTCTAAATTTGCAACGGAATACTAATGGTTTTTAACAACTAATCAGCTTTATTAATAAATAATAAGGGACTTACTCAACAAAAATGTTTTAATTAAATATAAGTAAATACAATAAATTTTAAAAAAATAATACAAAGCTTTCTCAAATCTAAAAATTAAAATTTATTAAAACAAATAAAATTCCTTTTAACTATAACAACACAATGTTATAGATAAAGCATTCCAAAGCTTGGATTTTGTGAAATGTACTATTAAAATCTTGAGCATGACGAGGAAAATACTTATTGAAAATGACAAGATTATTTCATTTCATGCTCATACAATATTCTAAAAATTTCATGAAACTTGAAATGTTTGAATTTATGACATGTCTTTTTTAAGTCCGTTAAGCCTACCACTTGGGTGTTCCTAAAGAAACATTGAATATGAAATTAAAACATTAATATAGCCTAGAATATAGCATGATTCCTTCCAACCAAGTTTATTTATATCCTCTCTCTAAAAAAAAAATAAACGGTTTATTTATATCAATTTCTTTAAAAAAAAGTTTTTATTTATTTATTCTTATATCAGTGATGTCATACGAGTAATCTCATAAATACCTTCGAATAATATTTATAACAGTAATGTCATAAATTCTTTGATGAAGAAATTTCAAATGAAAGTACTATAAACAAACAAAACATCTTTTTCATTTTCTTATTATTATTATTATTATTATTATTATTTTTTATATCAGGGATGTCATACTCGTAATCTCTTATAAATACCTTTGAATAATATTTATAACAATAATGTCATAAATTCTTTGATGAAGAAATTTCAAATGAAAGTACTATAAACAAACAAAACATCTTTTTCATTTCTTTTTATTAAGTTATAAGTTTTATTGATGAGAAGAATCAATCCATCAAAGTATACAAGGGTATACTAGATTTTTTTTTTTTTTTTTTTTAATAGATGAATGGCATATCTACTATCTATGATTACAATGATCCATAAAATCTTGTCAATCATAAAAAAAAAAGGGACATGCTCTTGCAATATGCATCCACTCCAATAATTTCTGGGAAAAATTTGTCTTCACTTTCTAGAATAGACTACTCACTCCCCTCAAAAGTTCTAAAATTCCTTTTGCATCAAACACGTGCTCTTACAATAGTGGGCTAGATGGAAATATTTTTACACTGCAATAGCACTTAGAACAGATTATATAAAGACGTATAAACACACAACACATATAATATTTACAAGGAACCCACTCCCAACCTTTATTACTTAATCTCAAGTACAAAGGAAACTATTTTACAACCCTTGAGAATTACACAGAATTTTCCCAAGGTCAAATACACTCTGCTGTTGACACCCCCAACAGCCTTAGGGTTAAATACACATAATTAACTGCTATGACAGTTACTGCCTAGTAATTGCTTGGGTCTTGGACAATTTGCCACTTGTGTTCTAACTTAGGACACCTTCAATTGATGCTGTCTTGTCCTGCTCTCGACATTTCCAGCCTTTACACAGCAGGTCTGATCATTAGGAAAACTAGGAATTGCTTGGTAACTGATTAGTAACTACCACTACACATACTGCACATGCACAACCCATGTCTCAGCAGACCATGGGGCCTCTGCCCATCCTCTAGTAGCCCACACAATATGTTCTCACATGTTTTGGGAGGCTTGGGCCATGCTCAATGCCTCCCATCAGCACTATAGCTCACACAGCATGCCCACATGTAGCACATAAAGTAATTGCCATTAGCCCACTAGCACTTGTCCATGCATTTAGCCAGCCCTTACTAGCCCAATGCCTTGCACACAACATTTAATTATCATAGCAGTCCAGCCCTGCCTTTTACTCAAGCCACTAAGCCCACACACAAGAAACCAACAACTAAGCCACTAATGTCATGCACCACCACATAAGGTCAGCACCACCTGCTGCTGCCCATTATTAAAATCCATCTGTGCCCACCATGAACCTCCTCTGCCATGGAGCCATGCCTTGCACTCAAGCCACTAAGCCCGCACACAAAAAACCAACAATTAAGCCACCAATGCCATGCACCACCACATAGGGTTAGCACTTCTTGCTGCTACCCATCATCAAAATTCATCTCTGCCCACCATGGCCCTCTTTTGCTATGGCCTTGGGGCATCATGTGGAGCAAGGTGCCTCCACATGCTGCTCCCTCATCCCCGCTCATCAATCCAACTCAAGTAGGGAAACTGGACAGGTCCCCCTCAAAGAGCCCTTAGGAGCATCACTAGTCTAGCATGAGGAGTCATGAGTATGTTGAGAAAACATGAGGCCAAGTGATTGGCCCAATGCTGCCCAAACACCCTCATTCCTCATGCCATCATTAGCAACAAGTAAAGCTCCTAACAGTGTGGTTGGTTAGACTGGCTTATATTGCATATTTTAAATAAATAAATAAACAAACAAACAAACTGTAAGGACACAATTTTTAGCGACCCACGGATGGGCTCGTATGTAAATGGGCCCGAACAATACAATTTGTAGAGAGTGGGTTTGGAAAGGCTGGACTTTGGTCGTTGGGCGACGGTTCGGTCGGGATTTTCATGGAAGCCGGTATGAAGGTGGGTTTGGCCTGTATGGCTAAGCCTTACACGGATATGGTGTGAGGATCTATCTCCTCGGAATTAGTCCGAGGAGCGTCTCGTCCTTGTCATCCCTCTTCTTTATGAGTTCCTTCTTCTTATTTCTCCTGGTTCCTGGGCCGATCCCTTTGTCAATGCCACGAGCTTCCTTTTTATACTAGTATTTCCTTCCCATTCTTCACCTACGTGTCTGTCTCTCCTTGGTCGGGGTGGTTACTTGTCTTGTCAATCCTCACATCAGAGTGGTTGGGAAGAGCTGGATAGCATGATATGAGTATGGGTTTGTCAGGCAATGGGCTCCACATTAAGGTGCTGGCAGCCTTCTCCCCTGCGTTGTTCCTGTACCGAATCTGTCCTTTTCCTGGGGCGTTTTATGAGATGTCAGGCGTAAAGTTGTCCTCGGCCACATCCTTGGGCCTTCAAGGAGCTTTTACTGTGTCCCTGACAATAGGGCTCCCCGGCCTGGGCTTTGGGCCCTTAATGTGAAATGGGCCGGGATTCCAAATTTCAGGCCCCACACAAACAATTAGAAAAAAGAAAAAGAAAAAAGAAGAATTTAAGTTTACTATTAGGATTAAGGAATAGGGTTTTCTTTTGATGTAGTCTTAGGCTCTTGGTGAGATAGAAATCTAACGTGAGAATTGAGATTCTCAATTTCTCTTACCCATGAGCAATAAACAACGCTATTCTTTTTTTCATACATGGAATGATTTATATGTGTGCACGTATAGTATGATTCAATTTTTAAAGATTTTTAAAATCACCACCAACCACCTCACTGAATCACACCTAATTGCCCCCACCCCCCCCTCCCCCCCCGGCGCCCGGCGGCCCCCTTTAATTACTCAAATTGATCGATTCAGTGATCATTGGTGGCAATGGGTTTAGGTTGGTCTGGTCACTTTTTTGTTCACTCCTAAATATGTCTAATTATATGTGTGTGTATATATATATATATAAAATGAATATTAATGGTTCGACGTATAGTATAATATAAGCAATGCAGATAATTTGAGGAAAATGAATATACTTCTAGCTAGCTAGTTTGTGTTGTATGTGTAAGTGAGATGAGGACTCATTTTCTCTTGCATTGCCATTTCGCGAGAGAATAGTGGGATATGGTTTTTGATTTATTTGAGTTCATGGTTGATGCCTAAAGAGGTTCTTGGTTTACTAGCATGTTGGCAAGATAATTTTGAGATGGCAAGATAATTTTGGGAAGCAAAAAAAAAACATAATATATATGGAAGGTTATTTGACTTATTTCCCACTACTTGATGTGGTGTGTTTGATGCAAAAGGAATTCTAGAACTTTTGAGGGGAGTGAGTAGTCTATTCTAGAAAGTGAAGACAAATTTTTTTTAGAAATTATTTGAGTGGATGCATATTGTAAAAGCATATCCCTTTTTTCATGATTGACAAGATTTTATGGATCATTGTAATCGTAAAGTGTAGATATGCCATTCATCTAAAAAAAAAATCTAGTATACCCTTGTATACTTTGATGCATTGGTTCTTCTCATCAATAGAACTTATCACTTACTAAAAAAAAATGAAAAAGATGTTTTGTTTGTTTATAGTACTTTCATTTGAAATTTCTTCATCAAAGAATTTATGACATTACTGTTATAAATCTCTATCACAGGGAATTTGAAACAATCCTCAATGGGCTCAGAGATTGCAAGGTGGCAAAAAACACGTGGGGTCGACTGGGGATTAACCCTACTAGTAGTTTCTATGAGGGAAATCTCCAATATTGGATGGAGAAGAACTATAAAGATAATGTGTGTCCGGTGAACAACTACCACCCATGGAGAATTATTTTCCCCTTCGCTATATGGCTTCAGTGGAAGCATAGGAACAATGTGATTTTTAGGAATCGACCCATTCAATCCAATGTCTACAATGATACCCTATTTAGTGCTTTGAAATTCCAGCACTGTGTTCTCAACCCCAAGCACACGGGCATCAAAAAGGTATTGAGAGTCAGATGGGAAAAACCTTAGCCTGGTTGGGTGTGTCTAAACACAGATGAATCAACAATTGGAAACCCCGGTAGGGCGGGGTGTGGAGGTATTATCAGGAATGATCACAAGGAATGGATCGGGGGCTTCTCCAGGAGCATAGTCCTCACCACTAGCTTTATTTCAACAAGAAAGAAGAACTAATAATTTAAAAGTTTTCGCATTGCAAATGCAACGATAGTGAAAAATTATTATCCCTGATCATGCTTTGGTCCTCCATATAATATAAAAATATTTTCTTATAAAGGATAAACAAAGATTAATAGAAGACATTATTTCAAATAATTTATAATTTATGGTAAAATTTCAAGCTTAACATATGTTTTTAGATTTGAATTGCTTCTTCTACCATCAAATAAAAACTTTTTGGGAAAGCTATATTTATATTTTATTCATATTTCGTTTTTTTTGTTTATATGTCTTTGTTAAAAGTTAAAACGTTGATAGTTTAGCATGTAATTCAAAAAAAGAAAAAAAGGGATATTTTGCTTTAGCGTATGATAGCCACAAATTTGAAGTTTTGGATAAAGTGGAAACAATAATAAATAAGGAAAGAGAAAATATTAGTATTAATTATGTAATAAAGTAAAAAATAATAACATTTAATAATGCTTTTTTTAACAGTTAAATCTATTAAAAATCTATGATATAAAAAATGTATAACTTTATAAGAGTTATGCTAGATGTAATTTGAATCTATCTTTCACCTTCTCTCTATATATATATATATATATATAAATAATGTGCGGGTATTCACAGTTAAAGTTGCAAATAGAATAGATTTCACTTTTTTGGTTTATGACTTTTTGGGTCAATTCATCAAAAAAAAAAAAAAAAGACTTTTTGGGTCAATAAAAATATTATTGGCACTATTAAGAGAACCTTTACAGATTAATCTGGCACCTTCTCGACCCACATGTGAGGGGGGTCTACACAAAAGTGTTTCACTCTTTTGACTCTTCCCCATAATATTCCAAGGTATCTTCCAAGCAGTAATTCTTCTACTGGGTTAAATGCTTCTAATCATACAAGTTCTATGCCAAGGTGTGGCTAACAATCTTCGTTGTAAATGAAAGAAACAGGAAGATCACGTCGTCTAAAAGTTATTGATCCCAAACTTCATTTGTTAAAGCCAAACTTAATTTTTCTTTTTCTACAATATGGGCTTTTGCCGATTCGTCTGAGCCGGCGTACATGGGTTAAGGAATATTTTTTTAATTCACTTCAACGTTTTGGAGTTTAGAAATCCCCAATTCAATCCATGACAATTGTAAAACCAACCCAATCTTATAATAGGGATTGGTTTGTGTTGTTGTTGAGTTGAGGCCATTTTGTTAGACCTAATAAAATAATGGAGTTTTCGTTTAACAATTTAAACACATTATTTTAGAAATGATTGCAGTTTAAAGAATTGTGCATAATATTCCATCTTCATAAAAATTAAGTCTCAAAATCCAAAATAAATCCTGGAAGGTGACGGGCCTGGAATTTGCATTGGATATAGGCCGAATTATCTTGGAAGGAGACTTTGAAATCCTCATCAAGGCTCTTAAGACTGGCTGCGGCTCCTTGGCCCAATCTGGACATATCGCAACTGATATACACTACCTTGTCTGTGAACAATATATAGTACCTTGCTTCTTTGTTCACAAATTTATGTTTTTCTCATATAGCATTGTAATTTTGTAGCTCACTCACTTGTGAGAAGAGTAATTCTCATCTCTCAATTGTTAGTCTGAATGGAGGATGTATCATCAAATCTTAAATCTAAACTTTAGGCTGATTTGAACAGCCTTAGTTAATAATAAGTATTGTTTTTTCTTTCTACCTTTTCAGTCCAAAAAAGAAAAAAAAATTGTTTCTTCTTTAAAAAAAAAAAAAAAAATCCAAACTAAATCAAACTAACATATTTAAAATTTATTTTCTTAAACTATTAATAGCCTGGGTCGATTCAAGTCAGAGACATAACCAAGATTTCATCTTTGGGGGATTAAAGTATGGAACTTAATAGCCCATTAAAAAATATTTCATTTTGATGGTGAAACCTAGTTTTGACAAAATTCATAGTTGGAAAAGTCAAAAAATGTAATTGGTTGAGAGGTTTCCAATGTAAAGGAGGAAAGGTGCCAGTTAGACCCCTGTTAGCTGTTAGGAAGATTCAAGTCTATGACTCTTTGGTGCCCAGCACTACTAGTGACTCCCTGTTGGGTATATTTTAAAATTAATTGGGTATGTTCAAAACTTAAGCCCATAATATTTTGTTGTAAAGCCCAAGCCCATGCTCTAGAATTTCCTTGGCTGGCGTGGGAATTTTTGGCAGCAAACAAAACCCTCAACCATCTCATATTTCCTTATAAACATTGTCCGCCGCACCTTCCCCTATTTTGTAGAAAATACATAGTAGCAACATCAATGGGAAAGGAAATTTCCTTTATTTTTGCCTTTTCCTTTTTCACTCTAATCATCTTTATCTACTTCCTTTTTTTTTTTTTTTTTTTTTTTTAGAGCTCTAAGACTATCAAATTTTTATTTTTGCATATATGATATTAGTTAAAAATAATAAAACATATATTACTTTTGATACTCTAGCTAATTTGTTTCTGTTGAAAATTTTCTTTAGGGCATTTGTGACGAGTTCGAAACTCTATTTGTGAGTGCACATTAATAGAGTTGCCGTTGTATCCTGGAGAGTGACCGCTTGATCCATTTGCACTGACAATTCATTCCAGTGGGGGCGAAATCCCTTCTTAAGGACAGTGGATTTAGTTCCGTGCCTCGGTGATAAGTTTTACTTAATCCTTAATTTTATACGCTTTCATACTTGTCTATTTTGCTTATAAGTTAATTTGAGCATATCTTGTTTTATTGATATATTATTGATATTGCTTTGTAACTTTGTTAATCAATTTGGACAATTTTCCAAACTATACTTCCAACACTCCCATCCAGTTGCAAAAGGATGTTGTAGATGATTTATGTGTTAATGGATTTTCAGGTTCAAACGAGATATGGGACTTGAAAGCAAGAAGGAGATATTATCCTTGATCTGTTAAGTTTGTTAGTCATTCCATGTACATTACATTCAATATTTATACACACACACAAATTACCCAAATAAACACTATACTTAAAAAGTACTTATTACAAAATGGAAAGTACATAAAAATTCATTGATTATAAATCATTTCCCTTCAAATTCTCCTAAATTGGGGGAGTTTTGTAACCCCAACTCCAAGCCCCCTTAAATCTTTCATCTCCTCTCCTTACAAAAATAACTAATCATGGGAAATGAAATCTCCTCTCATCTCCTCTAATGCTCTAACCATTGCAAACATATTTTTATTTTTATTTTTTTAAGGAGAGGAGGCGAAGTGGAGGGGGGGTGTTAACTCTTAAGCTTTAAAGTTTAAAGTCGTAAACCCTCACATTTTTTTTTTTGGTGGTCCTAAATCCTAACTTGAAAGTATAGTTTTAAAAACCAGACTGGTCAAAGAACCGAAAAGAGGAGTGGTTCTCGGTTTTATGGTTTGATCGGTGCTAAATTGATGGTCAAACTAGTGATGTCATAAATCAATAAATAATAATTTTAAAAATAAATATATAGTAATTTTATTACTAATAATAGTTAAAAATATACAAACAAATTTATGTGAGTTTTCACATCTTGTATTTAGAAAATAAAAATAAAAATATTAAAATTACAAAATCAATAATTCTGAAAACATAATATTTAGTGATACTTTTCTTTAGGTTTAATTGTTTTTTCTCAAAATTCTAAAGATGGTCCATCATATATGTTTAAATGTAGTCATAAAAAGAAAAAATTAATAATATATATACATATATACATATACATACATATATATATATATATATTATGAATTCATTTTAAAGGAAAATTAAGTGAATTTTAAGTTAATTCATTTGAAAGATTGTATCAATCAAATGGTGGGTGTGCGCTGTTTGAAAATCAACAAGTTTTGGATAGACGGGCCTAACGAGGCCGATAAGATGTGAACTTCAAAACGGTCTCCGGGCTAGCCCATGACTCAACTTCTATGAGTGAAATTTGTATTGGGCCATTGCCAGCTCTAGTGTCAAGCACCTTTTTGGGGCATATACATTTTCCCCGTGCAGTTGTAGTAAAGCATCAAATTATGCTACCATATATGGTACAAGAACAATTCTAGGATCACAATTATTTACAAAATTTTTGCCACATGTAGTAAGTTGTGGTAAAAATTGTAAGCTTTGTTGTGATCCTACCATTTTTCATGGTGCAAAGTCTTGGGCATGCATGTGCCTGCAAGGCCACCAAATACTTGAGGAATTTTTTGTTTTCGTTCCATGAGATAGCTAGCTTTAGGACCCTAAGATATTATTCACTTCTATGGGAGAAGTCTTTCCTCCTCTCACAAGAGATGTGAGCTCTACCATGGGTTCCACATTGGGGTCCACATCTCATGTGAAAGGAGAGATGCGACTCCTCTTTTAAGAGTGAAAAGTTTTTCGGACCAAACACTTAGTTCTTTTTGCACAATTTCTTCACTAGCAAACCATATAAAGTTGGTTTAGTAATTTCTCAAAGAAAAAAAAAAGAAAAAGAAAAGAAGAAGAAGAAGAAGAAGATTTAGATAACCTAATCAACCAAAACCCAAAATCAAGAATTATAGAGTGTTAGATCCAAAACAATAGACTTTAACTTCCCCAAGTAGACAAAAGTCACAAAATCCACGCCTATTGTGCCTAAAAAGCAATGACCATATATTATTAAACTTAGGGGGTTTGCGATGAATTGAGGTCCAATTAAGTGCACTTTAATTTTGTTCTTTACGATGGTTGGGCCAATTCTACTGATTTACCTCTTGCAAAAAAAAAAAAAAAAAAAACCACTTTAACTTTGAGTATCCCCTAAACTAATAGCACAAGTTCTATTTTAGAATTCAAGTAATAAGTAATGACATTCTTTGTGATATTCCATATATATATAATTCGAACCCTCCTCTTCCCTTCCCACTATCTACATATAAAAAAGGGTTATAATTTCATGTGCTTTCAGAAGTTGAGAAATGTGATGGATTAATTTGAATAATTTTTCCATTCATCTATATAATCCTCATGTGGGTGGAACTAATGCGTTTGACTAGTACAATAATGGAGGATTCTGTGACTTCACTAGATCCTTTGGAAGGTTTCTTTAAAGTTTGTATTGCTGTTTTTTTAATTAAGGTTATTTGTTGATTTTGTTCACTATAGCATTGTTTCATATGAAAGGGGAAAGGAACCAATAAGCTCCTTCTCTCGTGCCTTTTCCATATACAAATACTTGAAATGGTCCTTACTGAGCATCATGTCCATATTTATAACCTGATTTTTGGAATCTTCTCTCCCATAATTGAACATTATTATTATTATGATTATTAAAGCTAAAGGGAACCTCTCTTCTAGCTTTTGGTCATTGTTTATTCAAAAAGCCCATCCCAACTCAATGAAGGCACGTGTTGCCCTGAAAACACATAAGCTTTAGGGCCAAACTTTTCCCTTTAATTTCACCCCAAAAGAATAAAAATGCCCTAAAACAGAAAGTTAAGAATACTTCTTCTAGTCAATGAAAGATTATATTTGAACGTGATCATAACAACATACACTTATTGCATTGAGCTGGTTGATTCAACATGTGTACAAAGGAGGTGATTCTTTTAATAAATTAAATGGGATGATTAGCACAAAGGGAGTTAAAAAAGGCAACACTTCCTCTATAGATTGAAAAAAGTGAGTACAAATTTTTAGGGCCCGTTTGGTAGAGGAGTTTGGATAATGTTGTTTGTATTTTTTTGATATACGTATTGGTGAATAAGTATGTGAAAATGTGTGTAATGTTATTTAAAAACTGAAAACATGTGTTTAAAATGCTCTACTAAATAGGACCCTGGTTTCATTCTTTCTGCTCTACTAAAAAAAATTTGCTATGTGTACGTTATATTTAATTCATATCTAATTTTCAGCATTTTTTACTTAACTTCCTAAAATAAATAAAACCTCAAATAACCAAACCATTCCATAGGTCCTCTACCACATCTCACCAGCCACACCACCAGTCCTCCACCACCACCATCACTTTGCCAGAGCCACCAAGAGGAGTTCACCAACGCCATCAATGGCCAACAGCCACCACCATTGGCTATCAATCCACCACCACTAGTCAGTTACCAAAAAAAAAAAAAATCAAACCATCCCCACCAGCCACCACCACCGTTAAGATTCTAGCGGAGCCAACAAAGCCTTCAGTCCCTTACCAACCACCACCTCCAACGAATGCATCACCCTTCCACTTCATTCCTATCAAAGCCATAAAAAGAACTCACCCATCTCTATTACTCTTCCCATTGCCTCACCACCGCTTTGCCGGCAGCCTTTATGGTCATGACCAACCACAACCACTAAGCCCACCACTTCTGATGAAACTCTTCACTCTTCCCCTTTCGTCTCTCTCAAAACCATGAAAAACTCACCCAATACCACCACACTACCACCCTTCCCTTCACCTCTCTCCATTCATCAACCAAAATAACCCTTTAGGCTTCAGATTCAAAATATATAAAACATTCTCACAAATCACAATCTATTCAACCTACTAATAATAACAAAATTTTAGAATTCTTTTGGTGTTTGAGCAGAGATGGGTGGATTTTTTTAATTATTTATTATTTATTTTTTATGGGTTTGTGTGGAAAGAAGTGGAAGAGTGATGGTTTTTGTCGGAGGTGGTGATTGGCAGTGACCGGAGGCTTTGTTGGCTTCGCCGGAATCTTGATAGTGGTGGCCGGTGAAGGTTGGTAGTGGTGGCAGACGGAATATGATGGGTTCTACTTTTTATTTATTTTGGTAATTGAAATAATAAAAGGCTTAAATTTAGCATTTGATTAAATAGGTGGACATGTGGTATGTTTTTATTGATGGAATATAGAGTGGAGTAGGAAGAATGAAACAAAAGATTTGGACTCGAAAAAAGTCTAGTGGAATATGCTGTGAGATGCAAATGTTGTATCTTTAGGTTTTGGTAATGGTTTTGGGGATAAACTTTTTTTTAATTTTTTTAAGAAGAGTTTTGGGGATAAACTTGTTGCACACAAAATATAATGTTAATTTTATATGTTAGGGTTAAATGCCCTGGTTGTCATTATATTAACAAATTTGTAGCCAAGTAATTAATTAGATTAATTATACTTTAGATCTGAATTGAATAACATCACACAAACATGAATCACATAAAATGCCAAACTGATAACCCATGAAAACCAACCCCAAAAACTTGGGGGATTTAACTGTCAATACTTAAGGCAATAAATCCATTAGAATAGAATGAAAGTTTATTGAGAAAATTTAACCTTAAATCTAATGTTATCTCATGTAGTACTTGTTGACGCCGGATCTTTAGTATGCACGTAGGACTTTGGTTGATGCTTGAAAAGGCTTGGAAAATTCTAGATCTGTGTACAAAACACATTGACCTCTCATATATTTAAAAACGTGCTATAGGATTTGTATATATACAAAACTCTAGATCCAATGGTTGAGAAGAACTACTGAAAATCCAATTTGTATGAATCTTGATTAGTCGAGATATGCAGTTCAACTGGTTGAGTTAAGTGGATCTTGACTTGTCTGAGGTGTAGCCGAAATACAACACAACAGAAGTTCAGTTTCTGCATTAACAGAAGTCCAATTTCTGCAATCCTGAGTCTTCCATTTGAACTTATTGATTTGTCTTGAACAAATATAATCTGATGCCAATCTATCTAGACAAACTACGTTCTAAATATTAGAATTGTTTATAATTAGCCAACCTAAAAATATGGACAACAAACACAGTTTTACCCACAAAAAGAAAGAAAGAAAAGGTTCTGTACGTGAAATGACGTTGACATATAGTGGGGACATGCATGATTCATCATTCATCATATCTCACTCGTTAAATTAACTTGCATTTATGGGGAAAATAATAAGTAACATTGTAAAGACAGAGAGGTTAGATCCGTCAGGATGCATGGGAGAAGCTAAGCAAGAAAAGCCGGAGTGGTGTTTTCCACTAATCCATATCATGCGCACCAAATGGCCACAGTGAATCTCTCAGGCAACCCCACCCATCTCGCCGTCTCTATATGCCTCGGGCATATATATATATATATATATATATATATATATTTTAATGACAAAACTAAGGATATTTCTAAGTACTTTATATTATCATTAGCAAATTAAGTCTGTAAGACTATATCAATATCAGTAATGGATAGGGACTAAGTATATATGCTAGAAACCCATGTATTTTCAGTAAAATTGAAATGAGTACGTAGAAGCATTGAAAAAAGTTACTATACGTGGGATAATGAAATGGAAAATTTTGTTAATTATTAATTCCTGAGAAGACAATTCATTCAATATGATTCTCTTGTTACTATTGGGCTTTGCACCACCTGACATTCTCAATCATTGTTATCACAATTATTTCTACAATTATTTCAATTATATGGTTCTCTTATGTTTGTTGGTTTGCTTCTGTCTTGGTGCTCTAGTACGGTGCCCTTTTACTTAATTCTAGTATCTATATTGTCTCTATAATATTTTCATTCATCCAGAAAACATCAATTTAAAAATTTCAATCACAAAATGGTACCGAGGAGCCCACTCCCCACTATAGCTTAGGATTCCAAAGGCTTATAGAGGAGTTTTTTATAAGCCTAAGTACAGGAGAAAAACTCAAGGCTTAATAGACTATTAATTTTTCAAGTGAGTTTGAGGCTTATACTTATAATAAGCTTTTCTTGTTATCCGAATTACCTGAGATTTTTTTTTTAAAAAAATAGTCAAGCTTCATTTGTTTATGGTTACCAACCCAATTCATAATCTACTAATAGAAAGGTAATTGCTAATCACCAAACAATATCTAATAATTAAAGAGAGTCCATTTTAAGGTACATTAAATGCACTTTTAAATTTGTACTCCCTCCGTCTCATTTTGTTTGTCATTATTGAAAAGTCAAACTTTTTAAGAGAACATTATTTATTATCTTGTCTACCTTTTAAAAATGTATAAGTTTCCAAAACTACCCTTAAATAAATTTATCAAAAAATTGAATTATTAATAAAATAGGGGTATAATAGGAACATTAGTAAATTAATGATTTTTATTTTTAGAAACAAGACAATATTTTGGGACATCCTAAAATGGAATAGAGGACAAACAAAGTGGGAAAATACAAAATAATCCATTCCAAATAAAAAGGATTGCAACAGTGTTTATAGTTTATACTCCCAATAACAAAGGTTTAGGGAAAGTATTGTCCATAAACTGATCACTAACTCTAGTTGAACAAAAAAATTTTATATCATTTTTTCTTTATCAGGATTTGATGATCATTTCTTGTATATGATATATTCAATGTATATCAAAGAACAAGTTTTGACATTTCTAATACGATCCATAATCCACATACATAAAACGTAATGAGATTATAAAAAACAAAATTCTGAGAATAGCAGAGAGCAAAGAGAGCTTATGAGAAAATTTGCTCTTTCAATTCGTGTCATCCATTACTGAATAGTAGTGAGACGAAAGCCATGCAAATTGCAAAGCCTAGAAGTGTAGGCATAGCTAGGATAATCAATTTTGTCATAAAGTTGTCATATATATCATAAAACATCCCAGGTTGCTCCTTAGTTTGAGGATGATGTCTGGCCTTTTGTGGTTTCACCGAGGTCCCATATCTAGGAGGCACGATTTTTCCCTTTCTGGTTTTTTGGTTTGGTTTTGTCCTTGTATGTATCACAATTATCAATCTTATTACCCTCATCATGATGTGATTACCATTAGCAAAGAAGGTTTAACTTTTCAGTAGTAATATATATTTTATATCAAAATGTTACGTCACTCATTCCTTATGTTTGCTATTGCAGTACGATCTAGATATATATGTAGTGATTAACTTGGTAGTGTTCCAATAATTGAAGATCATTTTAATGATTAAGATAACAGAACTTATTAAAGTCAAGTTTGTACAGCAGTAATGGAGAGTATATAATGCTTTAATTCCCTCAAGTCCCTAGTAGCTTATTTATCCTTTAGATTTTTATTGATTATAGTTTTCTTTAGAATTCCAAAAGGCGTGAAAGGAAAAAAGAAAAAGAAAAAGAAAAAAAAGGGACTTGATGGTATATATGATCTTCATCATATAGAATAGAAGCCACAATCTTTGTACTTCAAATTTACAAAGACATTGATATATTCTCAAAAAAAAAAAAAAAATTACAAAGATATTAAGCCCTCTATTTATTTTCTCATTAAGAACAAACCTTGGTTTAAAATTCTGCTTTTAAAAATAACCGTCCATATATTAATAAATGATGCATCAATTAGTAGGAACTCCAAATGCAACACAAATTAATAGTGTGATATTTTTTTTTCCCCAAGGATAATTAAATTCAACCATTGGTTCATATTAATTTTTTATTGTAGGTAGGATTCGAATCTTTTATTCGACCAAATTTTTTTTTTACCAGTTGAGTTAATAACTACAATCCACAACTTAATTATTAATATATCAGTTAAATTACTAATTTCATCCTTGATCTATTAAGTAAAGTTTTAATTTAGTCTATTATCTAGTAACTATGTTGATTGAATCCATGAACTTTAAAATCAAATAATATATCATTCTTTATTTTTTTAGGAATAACTAATAAGCACACACAAGGGGGAGTGAATGGAATCAATATCATCCTTAGGTCTCACTTTTGTTAAATTGACATAAAAAAAATTGATTGGTTAGCAGTAGCACCCAGACAAACAACCTCGTTCAATCAGCAAATAAAGAGACGCCTGAGAGAGAGAGAGAGAGAGAGAGAGAGAGAGAGAGAGAGAGAGAGAGAGAGAGAGAGAGAGAGAGAGAGAGAGAGAGAGAGAGAGGTTGTGACTTGTGACCAAACCCAAACGAACTAAACTTTATGATCCACCAATTTGACCACTCCACACTACTGGTGGCCAAAGCCACACCCAAAACAAAGCTCCCATTTTACTTCTGCATGTATTCCATTGATGAATCTCCCTTTGTGATTTTTTATAGGATAGACAAAAAGCGAGGGATCATGACGTAGTAAAAATTATGGGGGTTTAATTTTTTATTATTTATTAATTTTTGCATTTGTATTTAATTTTCAGAATTTTAGGAGCAAAAAATTTATTTCCTTGATTTTAGTTTTTTTTTTATATTTTTTAAAAGGTTTTACTTGTCAAATTAGAGTTTTATTATGATTGGTTATCAATTAAGACCTATATTTCAGGGATGTACTTTTAAATTCTTCGGTAGATTCAATGAGCTCTTATGGATTTAAGCGTTTCGTTAAGTTAGAATGAGATTTGGCCCCTATCTTGCTTTTCGTTTTGCGTCAATTGGTATCAGAGATTTTTAGCGATTAAGTACCCAAAATAGATTGTGTTAACAATAAGGATAGCTGTTGCAAAAATATCAATCATGGGTAACCTATTGGAGAGCACAATTCCTTTTGTGATATTCATAAGGATTATAAATTTTATGAAAGAATAAAAAAAATTAATTGTTGTTTTTATAAGGAAGATTTTCTTGATTGAATACTTAATCCAGATGATTTATTTGACTTTATGGATATTTCGGGGGAGAGAAAGGTTTAAGTTTGCTTTGTATATATGTAGTTGATATGCCTTAGATTGGTCAAGAATGTAATTCAATTTCATAGAAGCCAACAAGATAAAGACAAAATTTATTCATGGACAAAGATGAAAAAGATGCTTGCAATTGATTTTTTCCCCCTTAGATTATGATGTAATTTTATCATATACAAAACAAGATTATTGGCCAAAAAATTCTTACTTTAGGAATTTTACTGATGAACCCTACCATCAATCATCAAGAGAAGATATAATAATGAGGATGAATAATATAGAATCGAGTTTTGAAGAGAACCTTGAAGTGGTTGAAAAACATCAAGACTTGCAACAAGTTGACAAATTGAAGCCTGAAAATAATATTTTTCAAGAAGTTATTCAAGAGTTTAGAGGGAAGAAGATTGTCGAAAATCATAAAATTAATGGAGATAACTAGGAATATTTTGGAAGATCCAACTTAAGTCAAATATGACGGTGAGCTCATAACCCAAAATTCCCGAGATCCAATTGATTTATTGATGACCACTACAACACAACTTGTTGATTTTCTTGGAGTTGAAAAGTTCAAAGTTTTCTTTAATCTTTCATTGGTTCATATTACAAATCAATTGAAGGGCGAAGAGAATAAATTTTTGGTTGTGTGAATTGTGAAAAATAATTCCAAGTAGGTTTCTAGTTGAATGAAAACGACCTTAAGTTTTCATTTAAGTGGAGGGATTTGACGTACAACAAAATATGGTGTTTAAGTCTTATCATTTATTAATTTTTGAAATTTTAGGAGAGAGAATTTTATTTCATTGATTTTAGGTGTTTTTAAGGCTTTCTTAATCAAATTGAAGTCCTATTGTGGTAGGCTATAAATTCGGATAAGTTTAGATATATTTTTACATGAGAAGTAAGTTTTCTGGAGCCTTTAAATAGATCTGCAATATGAAAAACAAAAATTGGATTTCAGTATATCAACAATATTTTACATTTTTTTTTTGGGATTCTAGTTTTTCCTCATGGATTCAAGAAACTCTTTATTGATTGAAGGGTTTCATTAAACTATAATGAGGTCCAACTCTGACGTACTGCATTTCTATTCTGTGTCAAATTATAGGATTAGGAAGAATGTGTTTGTGGGAGAGGTTAATATTTCATATGTCTATTTGTCATGTTTAGTTTTAAATTATAATGCCTTAAATTATGTGGATTTAAACTATGAAATTGTAACATAGGAATGGGTTTAGCCTTATATTGATTGTGTATATATTGATCTAGGCTATATAAATGAATATACGAAGATAGTCATTTTTTGGGAGTAGAGTCCAAATGTGACCCACTCTTAATCATGGAAAGGAAAACACTGTTATACACATTATTACACCCTTCCTAAATTGTGATTTCAAGTTAAGATTCCAGTTGCTTTTTCGCATCTGTATAATAAACATGGCGATACATCATGGAAATAACAAATACACAAGCTCTCTCTCTCAGAGACTTGATTCGTTGACCTCCGTAAGTATGAAGCCACTTTCAATTTTTCTTACCAACTTGATTCCTTTGGCTTTTGGCAAACGAAGCATCCCCTGGGAGCCTGGGCAAACTCTACGTTAATTAGTTTAGTACAGATAAAAAAAAAATGATATAAAAGTACGGAAGAAATGGAGAGAAGAAAAAAAAGGCATTTTTGCGTCAACAGTACAATACTATAGCAGTTGTTTACTTGTTTTGATGATTGGAAAACAATGGTTTAGCTAGCTGTGACAAAGGAAAAAAAAAAAAACAAAAGTAGTGGTGAAGCTAGAATTCCTGGATTGGAAGCATGCATGTGAAAGCCACGACCAACGCTAAACGAGTATGCCTCGTGACGATTATTAATTATTTATGTCTCTCTTTCTCTATATGCAACAAAAAAGGCTACAATCCCTATAAACTTAGGAGGCTAACATGGATTAGAGTACACTTACTCCAATCAGAAGCCGCCATCACATTTTTAATACTCCATTACACATCTGCCACGTTGACGATTTTTGATGAAACAGTTAGCATCTCTCACGTGGTTCAAATTGTATAGTAATCAGTAATCAAATACTAAAATTTTTATAATTTAGATTATTAGCAAGTAGCAAAACCCTTTTCCCTTTATTTTTGGCTGAGAAGTAGTAATGTTTTGACACCTGTCCTTTGAGCAGAGATTTTTATATTTTTTCCTCTCTGCAACCAAACAATTGAGGCATTCCTGTGTGTACTTGGGATTTCAGATGTTAGAAATACTGAATGTAATTGAATTGTATTTCACAAATCAAAGAATATACATTAGTGCCTTTATATAGGAGGCATATGTGTGCAGTATAAGTAAAGTGTAGTACAAGTACAAGTGTGCTATACAAGTAACCTAGTTGGGCCTAAAGCCCATAACATAATATACGTTAACAGCCCCCCTCAAACTCAAGGTGGATGTGAGACCAACTTGAGGTTGTCAACTAAATCACGAGTGCGTCCCTTAGGAAGTGACTTGGTGAAGATATCTGCAAGTTGATCTTTGGAGGAGATGGAGAAAAGCTGGAGAGCACCATGGACAAGATGATAACGGATAAAATGACAATCAATCTCGATGTGTTTAGTCCGTTCATGGAAGACATCATTGTGAGCAATATAAATGGCACTCCGGTTGTCACAATAAAGGGGAGTAGCAGAGGATGTGGACACACCTAAATCCTTAAGAAGCCATCGTAACCAAAGGAGCTCAGATGTGGTATCAGCAAGGGTACGATATTCTGCTTCAGTACTGGAGCGGGCCACAAAAGTTTGTTTCTTACTTCGCCAAGAAATCAAAGAAGAACCAAGGAGAAAGCAATAACCTGTAGTGGACCTGCGATCAGTGGGATCTCCTGCCCAATCAGCATCTGAGAATGCACGGAGTACAAGAGGAGACTGAGCTGAGTAGAAAAGGCCATGGAAGAGAGTGCCCTTCAGGTACCGAAGAATGCGCAGAACAGCAACATAGTGAGTTGATCGTGGAGCAGACAGATACTGGCTCACCTGATGAACAGCATAGGAGATGTCTGGACGAGTAACTGTGAGATAAACTAAGCTGCCAACCAATCGTCTGTAAAGAGAAGGATTAGACAATGGTTTCCCCCCTGAGGGAGTCAGATGCGCATTAAGCTCAACTGGAGTGTCAATAATCTTGCTATCAGTGAGTCCAGCTCGAGACAAGAGTTCAGAAGCATACTTGGTTTGAGTAATATAAAGTCCATCTGTAGAATGAGTAATTTCAAGACCCAAGAAGTAGCTGAGATGTCCAAGATCTTTCATCTCAAATTGCTGACTAAGAAAATCCTTGAGTTCTTGAATGCCACTGAGGTCATCACCAGTGATGATCATATCATCCACGTACAGGAGAAGTAAAATAGTGTCTTTGTCAGTGCGACGAAGAAATAAGGCAGAATCATAATGACTGGCCATGTAACCCAAGCGAGAGATGGTAGAGCTGAATTTGGCGAACCAAGCCCGTGGAGCTTGTTTAAGGCCATAAAGTGCACGACGAAGGTAACAAACCTTGTTTGAGTCAATAGAGAGACCAGGAGGAGGTTGCATATAAACTTCTTCACTTAAATCCCCATTAAGGAATGCATTTTTGACATCCATCTGAAAAAGATCTCATTTACTGGCAGCAGCAACAGCTAAGAGGGCACGGACAGATGAGATACGAGCAACCGGAGCAAAGGTCTCTTCATAATCAATCTCATACTCTTGTGTAAAACCTTTTGCAACAAGACGAGCTTTGTAGCGCTCAATGGACCCATCAGAGCGAGTCTTAATCTTGTAAATCCACTTACAACCAACCACAGATTTCCCGGGGGGGAGTGTCACCAAGTCCCAAGTATGATTTTTAGATAATGCATCAAGTTCCTCTTTCATTGCAATCTACCATAAAGGGTCAGTGGAAGCCTCACGATAGGTGTGAGGCTCGTGTAGTGTAGCAAGAGCAGTGTAACAATGATAGTCAAGTAAATGTGCAGGAATAGATCTTACCCGAGTTGAGTGACGAGGTGGAATGTCTTGTGCAAGATCTTCAGGCGGAGCAGGAGCAGGGGACCCAAGCTCAAGGTTGGGGTTGGGTAGCTCGTCTTCAACCTGTTCATCTTCCACCTGTTCATTAAAGGGTGAACTAGGAAAGGGATCAGTGGTATTTGGTGGTTGAACAGAGAAGTCTACAAGAGAATCAGGAGCAACCACAGGAGGATCAGGATCAGCTACAGAAGGAACAGGTGCCTCATCTGGAAAGAGATCTAAAACAGAGGAGGAAGATAGGGAGGCACGGAAGTGAGAGAGCTCGACAAAGAGGCGATGTTCCCAAAAGACAACATTACGGGAAATACGAAGACGATGAGAGACAGGATCATAACACCGATACCCCTTTTGAGTTTCGTCATAGCCAAGAAAACAGCAAAGCCTTGACCGAGGCTCAAGTTTGTTATGCTCATGTGGTTGAAGAAGAATGAAACAAGCAGAACCGAAGGAGCGAAGGTGGTGATAGTCTGAAGGTGACCCAAAAAGGCGCTCATATGGAGTTTGATTTTGGATAACAGGACTTGGAATGCGATTAATAGTGTGAACAGCATGAAGAGCAGCTTCACCCCAAAAAGGAGCAGGAACTTTAGCAGAGAGAAGGTGAGCACGAACAGTGTCAAGAATATGACGAAGTTTTCGTTCGGCTCTACCATTTTGCTGAGAGGTACCTGGACAAGTTAGTTGATGAACAGTGCCATAGGAATGCAAAACAGTTTGGAAAGCATATTGAGTGTACTCAAGAGCATTATCAGATCGAAAAATTTTGATGCGTTTGGAAAACTGAGTTTCAACCATTTTTGCAAAATTAGAATATACTTGCAATAATTCAGAACGATGTTTCATATTAAAAATCCAACTATAGCGAGAGTAATCATCAACAAAGACAACAAAATATTGAGACCCACCAATACTAGAGACAGAGGAAGGCCCCCAAACATCAGAATGAATAAGGTCAAAGATATCAGTTGTTATTGATTCACTAGTATTGAAAGGCAAAGCTGGTTGTTTTCCTAACTGACATGAGACACAATCAAAATTTTCGGTAGACACTGAACCTAACAAACCTCTAGAAGCCAATTGTTGTACCCGAGAGGAAGATACGTGACCAAGTCGAGCATGCCAAAGTGCAAGGGAAGGAACAGAAGAAACTACGATAGCTTCAGCAACAGAAACAGGAGCAACAAGTGGAAGACGAAGGTTGTCCACGGGAAACATACGCCCAACTCTAGGACCGGTCCCAAGCTCCTGCCCCGTCCTTGGATCCTGCACAATACACCCAGAATAATCAAAGATAATGCGATAACCCAACTCAGCTAATTGTCCCACAGAAAATAAATTGTAAGAAAGGTCAGGAACATTAAAGACTCTAGGAACCGAGAGGTTAGAGGTCGAAACAGAGCCTATATTATGACCAGACATTGTGGTACCATTTGCTGTGCGAATATTAAGAGGGTGTGTTGCAGGTTTAAGTTCAGAAAATAAAGACGAATGAGGTGTCATGTGATTGCAACAAGCAGAATCCATAAGCCAAGAGGTAGGAGACATACCAGATAAAGCTGAGAGAGAAGAGGAATAAGATGCATTACCAACCATACGAATGACATTGGCGATGATGTTTTTAAGGTCATCCGTGGACATGGTGAAAGTGCGTCCTGAAGACTTAGACTGTGCAGAGATGGGAGCCATTGGTTGGACACTCTCAGTGTTAGCAACAGTAGCAGTGGATATAGATACAGCTGATTTGTTGCGATGATAGCAAGTCTCAATATTGTGGCCAAAACATTTGCAAAAACTGCAAAAACGTTTGCTGGATTGTTGGCGACGATTATTGCAACCAGAAGAAGACCTGTCCTTATTTCTCATTTAGAAGCAAAATATGCAAAAATGGAACGCAAAAATGAAATCTACGCGAAAAACTGGGTAAGGAGGACCCGGACTGCAAAAAGTCAACTCTGGTCAAAAGTCAACGGTCAACGGTCAACCTGGTCAAAGTCAACGGATGACGTCAGCAGTCTGATAGGTGAATACGTCAGCAGATGACGTGGCGCTGACGTAAGCAGGTGAATGATGACGTCAGCGAACAAGTCCGGCGCGTGTCAGCGCGTGACAGATACAAGAGTCGCGTGGAAGCGCGTGACTCGTTTTGGCGGCGCGTGGCGGCGCGTGCAACTGACGCCGATTATTCTGGTGGCGCGTGGAGGGTCCGATGAAGACGAAATTTCACAGAAAGGTAGATCGGAGAGACTACTTTCCAATGATGCTATCTGTGGTCTGATCGGAGAAGCGGAAGCGGTGGTGGTGGCAAGGCAGTGGTCTTTGATGTACTTGAGTCGCGGTGAAGGCAGCGGTGCTGTTCACAAGAACGGCTGCAGAGGACACCCAAGAAGACAAGACTGCTTAAGAGCGGCACACCAAAGGATTAGAGCGTGGGGGCGCGTGGAGGGTCCGATGAAGACGAAATTTCACAGAAAGGTAGATCGGAGAGACTACTTTCCAATGATGCTATCTGTGGTCTGATCGGAGAAGCGGAAGCGGTGGTGGTGGCAAGGCAGTGGTCTTTGATGTACTTGAGTCGCGGTGAAGGCAGCGGTGCTGTTCACAAGAACGGCTGCAGAGGACACCCAAGAAGACAAGACTGCTTAAGAGCGGCACACCAAAGGATTAGAGCAGTGGCTCTGATACCATGTTAGAAATACTGAATGTAATTGAATTGTATTTCACAAATCAAAGAATATACATCAGTGCCTTTATATAGGAGGCATATGTGTGCAGTACAAGTAAAGTGTAGTACAAGTACAAGTGTGCTATACAAGTAACCTAGTTGGGCCTAAAGCCCATAACATAATATATGTTAACATCAGACATGTGCAATAAAGCATCGGTAAAACCTGAAAACCAAAATTTATGGTGTTTTTGGGTTTTTAAAGAATTATTTTATTCAAGTTTCTTAACCGACCAATTTAGGGGCATGTGCAGTAGCAAAAAGCATTGGTTAAATATTATTTTGCCTTTTTTTGGTTTTGAAGCATTGGTTAGATCTCAAAACAAAAACTTATGGTAGCTGGCTAGATTGTATGTGTTAGAAATTTTGCACGAGGTAACAAAGCCCTGACTTAACTAGTACTGTACGTATTCTTGTTTATATATTATTCCCTGAAATCCACTCTACAGTATATGTAGGAATCCACTACTGCAAGTGAAAGTCGAGAAAGATGGGGAAGGAAAAGAGTGCCATTGGAGTTTAATTAAGCCCAGTTGCTCTGCCAGTGGCAAAGCCACCTTATAGCTTGGCCCCCCAAAATTTTTGATTTTTTCTTTACATTTTTTTAATTTTATATATAACTGGTCTCCAACCCTACAAATAAAGGAAAACTTTTGACAAAGAGTTCGATTAATGTGTGTCCTTAGGATACACATTAACAAATCTATTTTTGAAAAAGTTTTATTGAGAATTGAAAAAGTTGTCAAAACTTTTTCAATTTCCAATAAAATTTTTCCAAAATTGGTTTATTATTGTGTGTCCTTAGGGCACACATTAGTAAAATCATTTTACAAAAACGATCTACCCCTATTGCTTAGTGGTAAGTTAAAGTTACAAACCATCGGTAGGGTTTTTACTTTGTATCCATATTGCTTGTGTCTAGAATTTATTTTCTGTTGTACTTAGGTTTAGAGATATGGTAGTACCCATTACATGCTAATTTGGATCTTCACATAATTGGCTTAATCAATCAATTTGGCTACTGACTAAAATCAACTGGGATTTAAATTTCTCAACAATTATTATTTAAAGAAAAATATTAAGTTGCAAGATTCTAATGGAATGTGTAAGAGTGAGAGTGTTTGGAGGGAACCTAAAAGAATTTAAACTCAATTTCAAAAAACATATTAGAATAATGTCATGGAAATGTGGACTTTCAAAAACTCATGTGGCAACATTGGAAAGTCTCACACACGCGTGTGTGCGCACAAACACAAACACATTAATTGTGAATATATGTGTTTTGAATTTATTTTGATCGATTTATCAATATTATATTTCAGTCTCGCACAAAAAAATTGATAATTCTGCATTTTTGCTATTGTGCTTTGCCATAGTATATTTATATTAATTTAATGTGGAGTACAGCATATAAAAAAAAAAAAAAAAAAAAAAAAAAAAAAAAAAAAACCCAAGAGGAACACACAAATTTAGGTCTATAGGATAAGAGTCTTGTAACTTAGTGAATTTAATTAGAGTTCAAATCTCGTTCCTCCATTATACAAACAAATAATAATAATAAAAAAAGTTATCCCTAGAGTAACATTAAAATTCCGTAGCTTTCCTTAACCCAGTGAAAGGGACCATTAACACTAACCAAAGCGTTTTTAATTGCCTAATCCGGGAATTAGGGATGTGAGAAGCTGTATTCATCACTCACTTCAAACTCCCACTATCTTTATGCATTAAATTTGATCAACCAGGTCATTTTTATAACAACACTAGACTTGTCTTTCTTTCTTCGGAGTTAAAATAAGAAGGTTTTCGTTGCATTGCAGAGACTTGCAGTTAGCTAGTGATAAGTGATTAAGAAATTATTTAAGAAACATACAAAAATATTTAAGAAGCAAAAGTGGTCCACCATTGATGAATGATGATCATGTTCTAATTTATTTTTTGAGAATCATCATGTTCTTAATTTTAATTGGAGCTAAAGATATCTCAATCGCAACAAACCGGCAATCGATGTGTTTAAAACCATATAAATAGCATGACTGGACGTAAGCAAAAGGAACCCATTCTTACATCGTGTCACGCACAAACCTTTTTTCCCTTGCCTTATTGCTATAAAGTATTGGCTAATTTAAAATTTAAGCCGCGGGATAAGAGAAATGATTGATACACGTATAATTAGAGCTGTAAACTTGAATGGAATAAAAGCTTGTTTACGTTTGTTTATTTAGTTAAGAACTGAACTTATACTCTCAACTTTTAAATAAGCTAAACTTAAACATTATTATGTATTGGGAATTAACTCACAAGTATAATTTATTATAGGCATTCCTTAGGTTCCCCTCTTAAAATTCTATTATATGGATTTTTTTTTTACATGAGATGAAAGTGTATTTTTCAGTTAAATAACTATATAGGTGAATCTTAAAAGGAGAACCTAAAGAACAGCACTTAAGGTACTGTACCTAAGTTTTGTCCATTTATTATTATCAGTTCATGTCATTAATTTGTTGAAAGGATGAGCAAATCATTTGTATTGGTCATTGTACCTTAAAATACATTTCTTTGGACTGGACGAGATAGATGCCTAACACCTTCTTATCACCCTATAACTTAGTCTTCAAACTTAAATTAGGTGCCTAGTGATTTTTTTTTTTTTTTTGTAATGTCATTTGTTAAATTGTAACTAGGACCATCGTGATTTAATTGCTTAGTTTCAAACAAAATTTCTAACTTTCAAAAAAAAAAAATAAATAAAGCAAGTAAAAAATCATATACTATTAAATAAAAGGCGAGTCTTAAAAATTGTGGGTTTTTTTTTTTTTTTTTTTTTTTTGATAATTTAGAAAACTTTATTACCACAAAACATAGGAAACAAGGAAAAGAGTTCCCACTAGAAAACTCAAAACCTTGCCCAAAACAAACATCACACAAAGCAGGGCATAGACTCTAGTATAACTCATAGCCAACAATATACACTCAAAGCTACAGTTGCGCTAAGTGACCCTTTTATGTCTACGTCAAGTGGCTATTCTCTTCTTGCATATAATGATTATCCTTTATTATATGGATTTTGGTAAATTACATAATTGTCATATTATTTAGATTGTTTCAAATCACATCCTAAATTTTAAATTGGTTTAACTAGAACCACAAACTTATTAAATTATTACAATTCACGCTTTCAATAAATTTTTTTTTTTTGATACTCGCTTTCAATAAATTATTATTAATTAAAAGTAACATAAATTCATATAAGTTGTGGCTAAAACCTACCTAAATTCTAACAAAAAGTCATTCCACATGAAATTATAATACTACCAGTACACCATGAGGATTGTAAAAATTTCCAACAATCAATATGAAATTATAATACTAACAGTACACGATGAGGATTGTGAAAATTTCCAACAATCAATCATTTAACCATTCTCACCAAAACATTTACATTAAAATTAGTATTAAAGAAACTCATGTCTAAATCACATGATATTTAAAAGAAGATTTATCATTTATTTTAAATTATTTTATAATCTATTATAATATTTGGTTTTTGATATATAATATCAATAGTTTATATATAATTCGTGGCTAAACCATACATCTCACCAATATAATATTAGTTCTTTTAAAATTTGTACTAAATTAAACAACATTATCTGTTTTGTTATAAAAGGAATAAAAATATTATAACACCACCCTTGAAAAATAAATTACCTGGAAAAAAAAAAGACTTGCTATTTTTTTGATAAAATATTAGAAAAAAGATTTGCTATTTGACTCATTATTACATAGCATAACCTAACCTTATTTTTTTCTTTCTTCCCTCCATTGCATTGAAATGTTGAAGTCTTTTTCCAAAAGGTCAATTTCATTAATGAGGATTTAGAAAACCAAAATTTAAACCCATTTTTGAATAATTACTTGAGGTTGATCTTAATTGAGGGTCCGGACCTCAAGAACATATTAACCACTAATTGAAGTTAACCAAATAAAACTATATATAAGCTTATAGGGCTAGTAAACAATGTTATCTTATTATATAAAAATTAAAAGATTCTTCGCCTCTGCTTCCTTCAAGTATAGACTGTATAGTGAGTAATACATGCATGCACAATAAGAAATAAAAGAGTAAACTATGAGAGACTATATATATAATTAACAATCACCACTTGACATGTCAATGTCAAACTCAGACACTCACATAGCGCGTCCCAATCACGCGCCGTTCCCCTAGGAAATGGCGGGGGAACATAAAAAACTGTCTCCCCCATTTAAAAAAGCCATACCTTTTACCATTTCTCTATTATATGTGGCCCATTTTTGCGATTCGTTGAATCATTGTAGACACAGAGAGAGAGAAGAGAGAACATAAATACTAAGATGATTTGTGTGATCTAAAAGCCTGTGTGTGTGCAGAGGTAGAGAGAGCTCTGAATTAATGTAACTTCAAAAAAACAAACATAAAGAGAGAGAGAGAGAGAGAGAGAGAGAGAGAGAGAGAGAGAGAGAGAGAGATGTAATAAACAATTTGGTATCAAAGGGAAGTTGAAAGAATTGTCTAATATAGGTGAGCTGCAAATGCACATGGGTTCTTGGTTTACTCTTCTCTCCCACATTTCTTTTTGTTTTTGGTTTTTCTTCTCTCCCACATGCTCTCCTCTCTCTCTAATAAACTTTCACTTTCTCTCTCCTCAGTAGTTAGCAATCCCATTTTGGAAGCCTGGTTGACTGTACAGTTACAGAGATTCCTCAGATCTACAGTGAATGCCCATTAGCTCTTCCAAGCCTCAATACTCCATTCTTCTTTTCAATCACAAACAAGAAAAAACGGTTAGCTTATTGAACTTCTAATGCTTTGAGCTTAATTGTAAATTTTGATGCGTGTTTGTTTTTTTTCCGAATGCACGGTTTCATTGGTTTTCGGCTTATTTTTTTGTTAATGGATCTCAGTTTCATTCTCTTGAATTCAATTTCCATCTTACTGTTCCTGCAGAATGTTATATCATTATCATCAAAGTTTTTTGTTTTTAATTGACACAATTTGTTTTTTTGTTTAATTTTCCAGTTTAATCATAGAACGAGGTTTGGTTGTTCTGTTTTGTTGTCTATAATGGATACTAGAATCCATTTTGGTTGAATACGATTGTTTTGGTTTTGTTTTGAAAATGACAGAATTAATTTTTTTTTTTTCCTCAAAAAGTCCTTGAGAGTTTGCTAAGCATACCTTTTTGCCAGTTCATTTCTTCTGTTGAATATTGGATACTTTATGGCTATCTTATGAGAAAGTTTAACTTTTCCTTGAAAATAAGGAATCTGGAAAAATTGTTTATTCTGTCAATTTCTTTATCTTCTTCAACATTCATTAATTTTTAACAGAATTTTGAAAAATAAAGAACTTCTCTGCATTTTCATTTATTGGTTTTACATGTAACCAATATGTCAAATTTCGTTACCTGAAATACTTTGATATTAATTCAAAGGTGCAGTAGTACAGCTAAACGGAATTACTTCTATGCAATGCCTTTGATATTGCCAACCAATCTTCTGAAATTTCTTTTCATTTTTCTTTGTTTTAACTTTTAAGAGCCTACTTTATGTGTTTTTAGAGCTTAGGTTATGTATGATATTGTGTCTCTTTTCAGACCTTGGGATGTACTAGCCACAATTGCTTGATACCTTAAATGGACTAGTCACAAACAATGAGCCTCCCTGTAACTGGTCCTTATGCACCCATTTAATCCTCTCACAATTCAAATCCACAAAATCCTTAGTGTCCTTTGCCAGGATCGGGTACCAGAGGAAGAGCAGGAAAATAATGCAAATTTTCTTACCTCAGTTTCTTACTTTTAGTTCTTAATTTGCCGCCTTTATCTGAAAGTTCCAAACTTGTATCTTTTTCATTAAAAAAAAAGGATGGAAGAAAGAAAAGTTGATTTTTTTACTTCAAGGCGCTTGAATTTTAGGTAAGAAAGTGAAGTATCTGAAGCAAAAGAATTTTTTAGCAAAATTAGATTTTGAATAGGGTCGGACTTGTCATATATATACCAATGGCATATAGAGAGAATGAATTGTAGTCATCTCTTTCTAATTTCTTATTTAACTTATTTAGTTATCTTGACTTTTATTTGTTCCAAAAATTAAGCCAATTATTGTCGCCAACTCAGTCATTTTTCCATTAACTTAAGTAATTAGTTTGAAACAAAACTGCAGTCTGCCTTCAGCATTGGATTTTCTCCAAGTGTTCTCTAAGGCTATCTTCCCGTTATGAAGTGCTGCTCAAGATATATTTTGAGATAGTTGATGCATATTCTGAATCACTAAACAATTGTGTGGTAGCATCAGGATGTTCATCTATGTTTTAGTCACATGAATTGGATGTAATTTTAAGTGATTTTCATGGTTCCCGAGATGGAGAGTGATCATTTTGAAGAAATGGATATCGAAGGCCTGTCTTCGATGTGGCCTGAAGATATTGGAACTGATACTGGAAAGCAATTCAATGTAGAAAAGCCCAAAGGGGATCAAGATATGTTGGAGGAGGTTACAATAGTGGAGGAGCCAACAATTGTTGACTTCAAGCGTCTTTTAGAGCTAACAAATTATACGGACAAGGGCTCTTCTCAGTTGGCCTATCTTGTAAAACACTGGGAATATAAGCAGGCAAATGCTGTACGCCTTCTCAGAGAAGAACTCGACATCCTAAGCAAGCAAAGGGAGGAAGCTGAGCTAAGAAAATTGGAGATATTGGAGGAGCACCAGTTTGAGGAAGAAAGATACGGCTGTGACAAACGTCCAATTTCTATACTGGATGAAATTTATGATATATGGCCAGATGTTCCTAGGAGAAAAAATGATGTTGTTGTCCAAAATAAGAGAGTTGAAGTCGAGGCTGAGTATGATACTGTTGTATACTGGAAACAGCGCGCCATGCATTTAGAGAAATTGTTGGAGGCAAGCATTCAGAGAGAGCAAATACTAAAGGAGAAGCTACAAGAAAGCATACTGAGTCTTGAAAGGCAGTCCTCACCAGTGGAAGAATTGTCGCAGATTTTGAAACGAGCAGATAATTTCTTACATTTTGTACTTCAGAATGCACCCGTTGTTATTGGCCATCAGGTAATTTTGACATAGATAATGTAAATACTCTGTTTATGACTATTTTTCAAGATACCTCAGCTAGTTGTACCTTCATACTCTGTGATTGCTTTCATGGGATTTTATCTCTCTAACTACTGAAATAGTAGATATACATTGTTGTGGCTACAATCAGAAGCTTCTACTCCAGCAGATTGCAAAAATCAATTCGAAAATGTTACTTGAGTTGAAAAGTTAAGATAGTTTGTTCTGAAACAGAATTATCCTGTCCTTAGAAATTTAGCTTTCCTATGACAGACACGCAGATATTTTCTTATTAGAAAAAAAAAAAAAGCAAGACACATCAGATATTTTGTTGCCATCTTATCCCTTTTTTAACTTTTCCTTCTAAGGGGAACAAGAGGGAACATCATTAAAACATTTAACAGCAAAAGATACTCAAATATGTTAATTACTGGTAAAATGCTATGACAATACTCAAACCATCATGCTAAGGTCTTATTTGGGGTCAACTGAATCCTTTATAGTCTTTGTACCATATATAGGGCTGTGCCTTTGTCATCTGTTTAAACAATATGATCCTCAAAGACTCTAAACACTTTCTTTTTATGTTGCTTCAATCCCTCCCAATTTAAACCATATTACTAATAGATTACAGGTATACTGCTATACTCCATGGATGTATTCATTACCCAATAAGAGATTTAGGGAGTGGAACTTCTATAAGATTGAGGGAAACAAGCATTTTGATTCTGAATTGTTAGAATAATGGTTAAGTGATTAAATTCATCATTTTCTAACAACTTAAAATTTTGGGACAAAGCACACATATGGAGGAGGGGGGGGGGGTGTTAGAATAATGGTTCAATGATTAAATTCACCATTTTGTAACATCTTAAGCTTTTGGGAGACTCGGTAATTAATCGTGAATAAAATCCTTCATTGACTTCTGTGTGACAGACTACAGTGCCAGTGCTGAAGGAAATTTTACTTCAGCCTTCAGAAAGTTGCAGTTGTTGAACAAAGAATTTTCACTTGGACATATTACAATTATGAATTTACAATATATACCTTTTCCTGTTCTAACTCATAGCTGTGTAACTTGTCATTTTTTTAAAAAACTTATTCAAAATATCTGTGTATGTAAGTCAATTTGTGCTTTTATTTCCACTGCAATGGTTTTCTTTCCATCTTTTGGCATTAATGGAATGATTCTTTGATAATTTCTTTCAGGATAAAGAGTTGCGCTATCGCTTTATTTATAATCACTTTCCAAGTTTGCATGAGGAGGTAATTATATGCCACTGAAGTTCTTGTTCAAGGTTTGATGAGATTGATGTATAGTTTTTTACCTTTTTGCAAGTTGTCCCTTATTTAAATTTCGGCCTGAAACCTAAGAACATAGTTCCTTTTTGAGTAGAGTTTGTTCCTTGTTCTAGTTTCTCTTGCTTTCCTGCCGTATCCTTTTGGTTTGTAAAATGCCAATTATGTATTCTTGTTTTTTTTTTGTCCCCTTAATTTTTTCCCAGGACATTATAGGAAGAACAGATGTTGAAATCTTTACTGGATCTGGTGTTAAAGAATCTCAAGAGTTCAAAAGAGAAGTATTGGAAAAAGGGTTACCAGCAAAGAGGGAAATTACATTTGAAACAGAATTATTTGGAGCAAAGACATTTCTGATATACGTAGAACCTGTCTTTAGCAAGGCAGGGGAGACAATTGGTATAAACTATATGGGAATGGATGTAACTGATCAGGTAATCTCATTCTGCTTTTAGTGGTCACACTTGGATGAGCACTTTACTTATTTTTTGATTTGGTGAAAGTTAAAGTAGAATTCTACTCATAACAATTAAGGCTTTAAAAAGCTGTATATAAACAAATACACAAAAAAGCTAAAAGAAAAAGCTTCAGTGGCATACAGACACATCTGTTAACATATATACATAATGCTTTTTTATGTTCCTTACTGCACAATAGGTGAGAAAACGAGAGAGGATGGCAAGGATTAGAGAGGAGCTAGCAGTACAAAAGGCCAAGGAATCAGAACTGAACAAAACAATTCATATAACAGGTTACTTGGTGAAATCAATGAAGTTTTGAATTTCAACTCATGTGGTTCTAGAGCTGCAATGGTTATTCTGATTTTACTTTTTTTTTTTTTTTTTTTGTACCCTTTGCAGAGGAGACAATGCGTGCAAAGCAAATGCTAGCTACAATGTCTCATGAGATAAGATCTCCTCTAACTGGTGTGGTTAGCATGGCTGAGATTCTTTCCACGTCAAAACTTGATCGAGATCAACGAGAACTGTTGGGTGTCATGATGTCTTCTGGAGATTTGGTCCTTCAACTTATAAATGACATCCTTGACCTTTCCAAGGTTGAGTCAGGTTTGAAATTCATCTCTGATCTCCTGCATTTTGGTGCTTCCCATTGAAATAGATACTGTAAAATGGCTTACTCGTCACCATCATCATGCGATATGGCTAGTTTCATACTGGAAAGATCATACTTTTTTTTTTTAATATATATATTCCAAAAGGATTAGTCAAGTTATAATTAGGATTCATGTTATTACTTACATAGCCCAAATTGACTTGTACATGCTCTATGTGGGATTTAACACCAGCTTGTACAACACACACCCATCAAATCCAATCCACACAATCCACAGTATCACAAGCCCTTTATGCAAGGATTATCGAATGCAAGAAATGTGTTCTGGATGGTGAATTAATTACTATCAAATAAGGGTATGCTAAAAGAGATCTGTTCAAACTGCATTGGCAGATCCAAAATTCCTTTTAAACAGATCTGTTAAAAGGAATGAGAAGGGTAGACGAAAGTAATAACAATAATAACAATATACAACATCAAAATGAATAATTAAGTAGAGTAAATATAAATTCACCATTTCATAATCGAAATAGGAATCTAATAATGAGTGATGTAACCAATGCAAGACTAATAGCATCATATCCTGTGTATTTGGCTCCATAGGCAGGTGTAGAGTCCCATGTACTGGTCCTATGGGAGAGGGTCATGTAGAACATCCACAATCACCACCTGTATATCCTTCACAACATTACATAAAAGAACAATATATTTGCACTATGGCCCACGTTAGCCCCATGGATCATGTCACTGAAATCATTCATGGTGTATAATACCAAGAATATTATTTGGTAAGAGTCTTGTAGCTGAATTGATACTTCCTTATATATAAAGTGCTTTGGAGTTTAGATAAAAAAAATTTTGAATTGTGAAATTAACAGCACGTTGTAATTATTTATCTAGGAAAACAAGACAAGAATATTTTATTCGAGATAAAGAACAACAAATTTAGTTCACTGCACAATGCACAAGGATGTTTCAAGGGTGTATACTAAATGTAATTGATTAAAAAAAAAAAAGTCCTAATTAAACGTAATAAATCTAATCCCTAAAGGAATTCTTTGTTAGGTCACTTTAACCAGGCTATAATCTAATCAAATTGGAAGTTCTGTATTTACTTAATTCGTTTATGAACAATTCAATTTCATGGGTTAACGGTCAGAGCACATAAATCCTCAAATTGTTTATAAAATCCTAACCCTAAAATTCTAATTAAATAATTTAAAAATATTATTCTCATCGACTTGGGGATTTAAATCATTGTTAGGGGTCTTATAACATGTTTGGGCAGTCAATTTGAAGAATTTATACCCGAAATTTAAAAATCCCTAAATTAAGCTAAAAACCTAACCCTAACGAAGAAAATTTTCAAATTCCAACCAAAACCTCTAGAATTAGTGAAATCGACACCAAAGATTCATATAATGGCCTGAACTACATACTAGGGGTGGTTCAATTGAGTCAAAAATCAAGAGAGCCCAGATGGGTCATGATCAAGCAAAAGCCCCAAACTTTCCGATGATGTTTGGCTGGAATCCAGTGATGGCTCGCTGTCCCAAGTTTGGGCAGCAATGGTTTTGGGCACAGAACTCGAAAGAAAAATAAAAAATGTAATCTTGATTTTGAGTGATTTTTGGTTGTCTGATGAGTCTCTGTTGTTTTCTAGAGTTTTGGGAGGTAATATAGGTTCAATCGTTTAGGACGTGTAAGTTTATAAATTTTTTTTCCCCCTTTTAATTTATTATATTTATATTTTGGTTTTACACCAACCTTCACCTTTCTCTCTCGATATATACATTATATGTAAAATGTATATATGTGAAGATGTTTGTACATAAAAAGGCACACACATGGGGTCAGAGAGACTGATACACTCACATATTTGTGCATTCTATGCGTAGGAGTTCTCTTCTCTGTAACTGATGGAAGATTCTCCTATACTATACTACCATTGCCACTTTTGTTGTTGATGGTAGGATTAGTGAGACAATTTTCTTCAAATTGTTTACTGTCTATTTTTTGTCACATTCAACTTTGCCCTCTTCATGCTGATTTTTCTTTAACTATTATTTTTTTCCCTTTCCTTTAGGTGTTATGAAGTTGGAAGCTACAAAATTTAGGCCTAGACAGGTAGTGAAGCATGTGCTTCAGACTGCTGCAGCATCATTGCAGAAGATTTTGACCTTGGAAGGACATGTTGCAGATGATGTTCCTGTAGAGGTGAGAATTTAGATGAACTTGCCTGCCTCTTTGCCCAAGAGTTTCAAATAATTTTTATTGTTACTTTTTTCCAGAAACTATAGATTTCCTGTAATGCAATGTTGTCACTAAACTATATTACTAATCAGATGCACATGCTTTTCCCCCCCACTATTCTTACTGAAGATTAGAAAAAGAAAATGTCATAGAAGTGAGTACCCCAACACGACTGGCACTTTACATCTCATTGTCTGAACTCATTCATTATGCAGGGAATTAATATTCCAAAGAAGCTAGGTGACTGAAAGTTAGAAACAAGATAATCAATTATTTTGAATTACATTCACAGCATGTGTCTCCCAAAAATTTAATTAGGGCCATTGAATTTGTCAAAAAGGAATGACTTGAGAAAGTAAAATATTTAAAGAATATTATGATACAAAAATCGTAGCTTTTGTATGTCATACCACTGTAAATGGTGAGATACACTGTTTATTTTAACAGTATTAATATTTCTTTTGCAAGTTATTTTAAGCATTATATGTTGATTCTCAGGTTATTGGGGATGTTCTAAGGATTCGACAAATTCTCACAAACTTAATCAGGTACTAAACTTCATAGGAGGGATGTTTATTCGTCAAGGATTCCTTAGATGATGTAGCTATATTATATGAAATAAAAGGTGTCTTGCATCGAGCTTCGAGCTTGGAATATATTTTCCTGGACCCCATTTTTAATCATGTTTGTATTATGATCAACAACTTATCTGGCTGTACCTTTAAATACATTAGTTTTTGCTTGTTGCAGCAATGCTATCAAGTTTACTCATGAAGGAAAGGTTGGGATAAACCTTTATGTGGTACCAGATCCATCTTCTAGAAATGGAGAAGGATGTAATCAAAACTCAACTGCAGATGATCCAACAGTTTCAGCAAATAGACCAAAAGAAAAGAAAAACTTGCCAACATTTCAAAGTAGGTTTGATTGGAAAGGTACTCATGATCGAAGACACGGTGAAGGTCATCATCCATTAAATGAAGAACCTGGAACCCCAGTTAAGAGTAAGGACTCAGTGGATGGAGATAATGAGAAGCAATCTCATTCTCCTGAAATGACAGTGTGGATACGCTGTGATGTATATGACACAGGAATTGGAATACCAGGTAATACACCTCTCTGTTGATAAATTGAAGCAGAGAATCAAGAATTTGTATTTGTATTTTTTTTTTGGAGCTGTTTCTTTTATGATCTATCTCTTCCTTACATCTTGTAGTTGATTCCTGTTATTGGGAGTAGTAACTACATTTTTCATTATCATATAACAGAAAAAGCTTTACCTACACTTTTCAAGAAGTACATGCAAGTAAGTGCGGATCATGCTCGAAAGTATGGTGGGACTGGATTAGGACTAGCAATCTGCAAACAATTGGTAAATTTTTCCTCCCATCAGTAATTCTATTTATTAGAACTTCCCCCAGTTAACCCCCGCCCCCCCCTCCCAAAAAAAAAAAAAAAAACTAGTCTCTGGGACAGTACAGGGAAGTTGACATCTGAAGCATTTGTGCTTCACTTGAGACTATTACATTTAAAAAAAAATCTATACGTATATTATTCTATATAATCTATTTATCAGTATATCATGTTATTGAATTATTTTTCAAGCATGTAGCCCTTGTCAAATTTTCTTCTCAATACAAGTTTTATGCTGAGAAGAATCGAATCAGAAAAAAAGTTTGAATAGTAGAATAGATAGTTTATACATGAGCCATGCTAAATCTTAAAGATCACTCAAACATGCAGCTGTATTACTGTGGTAGTGTAAAAGGTATTAGAGGTCAAGATTAAGTTCCTTTTTAAAAAAAGGAATATTTTTAGATATCTTTCAGCAAGTGACAATTTATCGTTCATTTTTTATCAAGACAAATTTCTTGTTCATCATTGTGCAACTCAATCTTGTATCTTAGGTTTTTGGTTCAATTGCATGGTATGAAGGTCAAATATGCTGTGGTGAATTTATGAGTATTGCTCTAAAATACACAAAAGACAGGACTGACTGAATGATGCTCTCAAAATTTCTGAGAGATCCCAAGGTGCAGAACATCTTGATTAAAAAAAAAATGAAGGATTTAAAGGGACAATTAGTTATGGATAGTGGACTGTGTACAGTAAGAATAGCATGCTAATGGTTGGTAAACATGGAATTATCCAGGTCGAAGGCTCATGTTTTGCAACCCTTCCAAATGCATTTTACTGTGAGGCAACCAAAATTTTAGTATTTTAAAATTTTATTCTAAGAGCATGTTTATGTTAATGCTAGAAAAAGCATTTACTAGGAAAGATCATTGTATATGATATTCATGTTTCATTCCTTTTTCTGTGGTCCAAAATTTTCCAGTATTTACTGTATTGAAACAATTTGATTTCTTAATGAAACACCATTTTCCTAACCATTTCAAGTATTTGAAATAGGTTGAGCTGATGGGAGGTTGTCTCACTGTGTCTAGCCAAGAACACTGTGGGTCTACATTTACGTTTGTATTACCTTACAAGGTTTCAACCACATCTGATGATTCTGATGATCCTGATGAGCTCTCTGATATGGCTGATCATGATGCGATGACTGATGATTCAACTGAGAGCTTTTTCCAATTTCAGCCTCGCACTTTAGGTTCACTATTCTCTTCAAATGGGTCCAGCAGGACCCAAAAGTTTCTACCACATAGTATGGGGTATCCTAGGCCAAATAAACTCAATGGGTGCTCAGAGAATTTTTATGCATTTCCCTCCATTAATGTTGGATCAAAAGAGCCATCTTCAGTTGAGGATGCCCGTTCAATGGTTGATGATGCAGAGACACTATGTGAACCAGAGAGTTCATCCAGCCATACCTCAGACCCTGGTAATAGACATGCAGTTTGTAGAGACAAACATACTAAAGGTGACATAAGCAATCAATTCCAAAATCCTATTACAAATTCCACTGACCACACTGAAGTAAGCAGAGAAGTGGCTGTAGAGGTAAAGACAAGAGAACCTCAAGGAACATGTCAGAGGCAGGAGAAGTCTGACACAAGTTCCCAGTGCATTTCTAGTAGCAGTAGGGAAGCACCCAAATCAACATTAAAACCTAAGATCCTCCTTGTTGAAGATAACAAGACCATTGTAATGGTGACACAGTCAATGATGAAGCATTTAGGCCATAGCATAGATATTGTGAATAATGGAGTTGAAGCAGTGCGTGCAGTGCAACGTCATACTTATGATCTCATTCTGATGGTAATTTCTAGAATGCCAAATTTTATGTTTTGTCGCTGTTGCTTTTAGTTGACTTGGTGTCATTCATGTTTTGGGAAACAGAGATCATGCACGCACACTCTTTGTCAAATATGATCTATGGCACTAACAATTGCTTGCTTTCCCTATTTATCCTGATTCTAGAAATTAATCCTTAGTATGGAATCAAATGGAACGGTCGTAATGACTATCTGCCTTGTTGACAACAAAATGAGTATATTTTTCCTTCAAGGCTTCCAATTCTATAACTCTTGACTCTAAAAGGTACATTGTGAACCATAAACATTTGAACGGGAAGGTCCATGTCCCAGTATGACAAGAATCAAGTGATATTTTTAAATAATGACCAAGTGCAGTGATCATGCAAAATGCCTTAGTTACCACCTATTTTAGAATCTACTGAAACCTGCACCTCTCTGTACCTTGGCATAGTATTATAGCACAAATGATGGAACTTCCAAAGCTATTTCTAAATCACATGGGATAGATTTCTTTGTTTATTTTGTGAGTTCGTCAAAGCAGCCATGAGCTTTTTTCAGGCTATGCTAGAAGAGGGGCTTTTTCTAGAAGACAAACATATTTGCTGTTATACCATAGAAGGGACAACTAAGTATCCTCACAAACATAGACAGCACAGCTCATCAATCAGAGCTTGAGAATAATCTTGAGTTCACCATTCTGTTTTTATTTTATTTCTATAGATTACCTTCTGGAGTCAGGACCAAAGAAAAAAGTGCAGGAAAACTGAAAAATAGTTTGCTTAAGACCTTGTTATTTTGTACTAAGCAAAATAATTTTTTAGTTTTGGTAATTGTATACCGTATGAATTGTGCAGGATGTCTGCATGCCAGTTATGGATGGCCTTAAAGCTACGAGAATAATTCGTTCCTTTGAGGAAACTGGCAATTGGGATGCTGCAGTGGCAGCTGGAATTGAACAAGCTGTGCCTTCAGATTCATTACAAAATGGTTTGGGTTCTATGCCATCTGCAAAGAGGATGCCCATCATAGCGGTGAGTCCCTCTAATCTTATTCACCCACAAAATTGATGCTATATTATTTTATCATTTCTAGGTCTTCTCATCTTTGCATATATATATATATATACATACATATATATATATATATATATATATTTGTGTAACTATTTTACGTATATATTTTTTCAATTACAGATTTACTTTCATGGACTTGCATACTAGTTGAGGATGTTATCCTCTTTGCCTCTGCTCTATAGTGGCATAGATCAGCTAGATTGATCAACTTTAGGGTTTAATTCGATGATGTTCCTGATTAAAAATTAATCTGAAGCAGTAAAGTGAATTCAATATGTGATCCTTTCTAAGCAGTCATAATTGTATGACAATTGGCAAATTAACCTTTTGAGGGTTTGATAGATAGCTTGACTTCTCAATTCTCACAATGATTATCTTCTCTTTGTTGATCTCCACTTTTTGCAACTTTATATATAGAGGTTTAATTCTATTTATGATAATTATTAATAACAATCATCATCAGTGTTATCATAATTTATATTATACATACATATATGTGCATGCCTGCACGTTTGTGTGTGTGCCGGTTTACAATGATCTATCCACTAACTAAACAAGGTGGTACAAATGCAGATGACAGCAAATGCATTGGCAGAGAGTGCAGATGAGTGTTTGGCAAATGGTATGGACTCATTTGTGTCAAAGCCAGTAAATTTACAAAGATTGAAAGAATGTCTCGAAAAATATTTACCATGATGTCTCCTGTAAATTTATGCTTGTGTATAAAAATGACAGCGTGCTAGGAAAGTTTTGTAATCAATATATCGTGTTCTTCTCAGCCATTAGCATCTCTTTAGAAGTTGTATAGATATACGTATTTTTCTTTCTTTGGTCTCCGTCCAAGAGCATCTAACATTGCCTTCTAAGGATTGGAATCATCTGTGAATTTTTACTAGGAGTTAAAAGTGAAAGCAAATGCAGAAAAGTGTTTTGTGAAATCTTCTGGCACGAAAGATGCTCGGTATTCTATTATACTTTCATTACTAATACCCAGACCAGATCAGACTCGTCGTAATTACAAACAAATAGACTTGACTAAAATATTTAAGTGACATTCAAATGTCCTATAAAGAGGCATTCTGATATCAACACCATGAAGCAAAACACCATCACGTTATAAGGGACCTTAAATTCACGTCATTATCTACATGGGTAGTTAATTTTTACCATTAAGTTTATAAGGGACCTTAAATTAATTTCTTATAATTAGTGTTGTAAAATGAATCAAGCTTAGCTCAAGTTTGACTCATCAAGATGCTCCAATGAGCCTTTTCATTAAAAAATCAAACTTGAGCTAAAATTTGATGCTCAATTATTTAACGAACCATGTTGAACAAATCCTAGCTTGGTTTGATATGTTCGTAACACTAATATCTTGTCATTTGAATAAAAAATTTGCCAACAAGATGTACTTTTGCTTAAATTTTTGTTAAAGTTATTACTATTAAGGTGTAAAATAATTCACTAGTAGATCCAGAGAGATATTTTGGTGGCCAATACACATTAACAAATGTCAAAACATACGTTTCATAAGTAAAAATTGAATCAAGCTTTTAAATTATCGTGTTACTTAATCAACAGAACAAGGCACAACAAGCTGTAGCTTAGCAAATTTATAAATGAATGTACGATAATGTTGACTATTTTACTGTCAAATAAGACAGAAAATGCATATTAATAGTTTTCATGAGCTATTTCTAAAGTTATTGTTCCGTCTAGATTTGGGCAACTAATTAATTAGCTCGATAGGTGGTTCTAATTGAGATGCTAGACCATTTGGATTGAAATCTCCATATTCTCCAGGAGACGTTCCTAAAGTTCCCAAGCAAGCAGAGGGGGGTTCAGTGTCGGTAGTATAGCTTGAAGGACTTTGCAGGTACTTAGTGTTTGGCGAGGCTTCACTTGCGCCTATAACATGATCACTATCAATACGACTTTTTTCTTGCAGTTCTCTCTTTCTAAAAATATGGAAACTGAGGTTTTTTCTGTCAAAGATTCTTAAGGTGTCATGAATTCTTCTCCGTATCGAGCCTTCTGAATGATCGGGGATCCAGATTTGTTCCCTTTCCTTGTAAAGAAACATAGACAAGGAAATTATGAGAGCTGATAAGGAAGCAACCCCGGCAATGAGAAATAGGCCCCAAAAGCTAGCTAGGCTAAGACTCGCAGAAGAAACCTTGTTCTTGGAGTCTATACAATTGTTTTGTTTACCTAGCCATGCATTCTCGATATTTTTCATTTTCTCTCCTTCTGTCACCTTTAAAACTGCCCTTGACACATCGGATACTAGAGGGGAACCTACCGGAAAGACCTGCAAGTCATTAAAAAAAATGAGAAACTATACACTTACTTAAGTGCACACATACACGAGAGAGAGAGAGAGAGAAAGCTTACAAAGCCAAATCCATCAGTTTTGTATATTGATTCAACCATGGTATACTTGGAGCAATATTGTCCTAAAAAAAGCTTCATGTAAGGAATTTCAAAAATAGCACCAGCTATACCACCATTTGCACTTCCTTTTGACAATAGTATATCACATTCTTCAGCAGTATCATATACTCTAAGTTTGGTTTCATCAAAATTCATTTTCTTTAAAATTGGCAAAACAAAAGATCCTCCTTGGTAGCCGACATACTCTCCATTCTTAATAAGTTGATTGATATCACTAATAGTTGGTTGTAACTGTTGAACTGTTAAGAGTGATGTCAAACTTGCAGTGTAACTTTGAGTGAGTATGAGCACCACAAAAACCCATATAATCACTACAAACCTTGCCAAGTTGCTTACCACTATTTCCCCTGTAATTTAAATCAAAAGGATTTTTTTTAAAAAGAACCTAATTGCATCATAAATAACAAAGTAATTCATGTTTAAGATATGCAACTCTAAATATAATATCACTTTTTTTGACTCATAATAATGGAGAGTAATGAATCTTTAGTATTAACAAGGACAAAAGTTTTTCTCCAGTTTTCTCCAAATTTAAGTTTTGAGTGTCCGTTTGGAAATTATTTATTTTTGGTAACTTATTTGCATAATATGAAACAAAAAACTAAAAGCTAGTTTATTTTTAAAAAGTAGTGAGAGGCCTACAAGCAATACACAAATGTCACAAAATAAGCAATAAGTTAGCTTAAAATCAAATGTCAAACACACGAGTTAAAAGAGACTAACTTAAATGACCATACACTATACACATGTACTTTTGTAGTTAATTTAATAAATTATTTACACATGTCACAAGATTATAAATAATTTATGTAATTAAATATACACGAGAATACTCATTTGAATCTTGAAGTAAGTTAGAGGAAGCTTTCTCCTAGTTTTGGGGAAAATTCTATCTGTACTATATAGGTCACAAATGGTGAACTCCAGTCCATGAAGCAAAGAGTTGCCTTAATCCTATTAAGAGTGTTAGTGTACGAAGAGTATTAGGAAAGCATAGTCGACTAGTACTTATAATTAAATAAGGAAAAGCTAATTATACACCTGCTATTTTGCACTTTGTACATACTTCCTTAGAAATTTGTTTTTAAAAATACATAAATCCTGGTAAAATTGTGAACGGTGAAATCTAGTTTTGAAAAAACAAAATACAAGATTTCACAATTTTAATTGAAATATTGTTTTGGTAATGTATGTACAGTAAATGTGTAATACTAGTAAGTGTATAACGATCATTATTCAAAGTGATGGCATAGCTTGTTGCGTGTAAGATAGAAGACAAGACTATAAATAAGTCCTGAGAGCACTAGGACTAAGTTATACATTTATTTTTGTGTATTGTTACGGTGGTGATTGTTTTTGTGAAATAAGATTCTAGAGGTATGTATGATGAGACAATTGTGAAGGATTGGAACTTACGTTGTGCAAAAACCATGGTTGAGAAAGAGTACCACAAGCTTGTTCCAATTTGATGTGCTGGAGGCCCACGGAAATCATCATTTATTCGGTGTTCAAGAACCCAAACTACAAAGCCAATGAACACAAAGAAACACCCACTTGTTATCCAAAGGTCTCTACTTAAAGGCTTCAGGAAAATCCATGCATTTCTAGTCCCATTGTCCACGATTGGCACTACCAATGATACTCCAGATTCAGTGTATGGCAATGTAAAGTCGACAAAGTTAGACCTGTTTTCTGTAATTGTTATATCTCCTACCACAGCATCGAAATTCTGTCCAAGTAAAATGTTACGTAGATCATTTTCATTATTATGAATGCTTTGGTTAGATAGAGAACGTGAAAATTGAAATCAGGGGGGACAAAAGAAAGAAAGAAAGAAATCTATATAGGATGTTGTTGTATATTATGCATAGCATGGAATACACACTCCCTTTTTTGGTTACAAAGTAGGAGAATTTTCATCAATTTAATATCTTATTGAATAGTATAAGCAATTAAGCATTCCTATAAATAGTTAAATACCAAATGTAATCTTAGTTGTTTAAAATTGGTAAGATGAAGGGTTTTACTGACCTCGAGGTAAACTTGGTAGACCAAATCATTATAACTCCCATTGCTTCCACCACTTGAATTTGCAAAGGGAATGAACTCATAGCTAACAGCATATGGTAATGTTTTCATGACAGCGTTGAAGACGTCTATGCAGTAGCCTGTTACCTGTGTTCTGTTGCAAATAGGATCATATGTCACCTTAACAAATTCAGTAAAACCATTCTTCATTGGAACTCCTATTTTCAACTTTTTCCCATTTGTTGGAATCTCCCAACCTTTTGGAACAGAACTTGAATCACCTGGCCATATAACAGGTCCTACATTTTCCTTGGAAGAAAAATATGTGCTTGTGTTCCCAGAATTCAATTTCCTTGAGAGTCCATTTTCTGGAGTCCAAAATGCAACCAATCTTTCACCATTACCATTCACATTAATTACCTTAAAAGTTGAAGATTGTGATTGCCCGTTAACAAAATTGAAATCACCTGCTAGGCCTTTAAATTTGATACCCATTAATGCTTCATGAAGTTTTGGGCCATTTTGAGAGATCCCAATAGCTTCAAGTTCAGTCAAGTTGCTTGAAGCATTTGTCTTCTGAAAGTAAAAATTTGTAGTCCCAACCTTCTCGACTGCCATGGCTAGTGCTGAAGCAGCATCATATGCCCATAGTCCTATAACAGTCAGTTCAGCATTCGAAATGGCTTGATTGTTTTCTTGGAACTTCCTTTCCCATCGAATTGTAAAATTTTCAAGTTCTTTTGTTTCTTGAAAGTAAGTTTTTACACCCAAAACCCCGTGCATTGAGTCAAGGACTGATCGTTTTAATGAACATAGAGAGTCGGTTATCCCATTGGTAGTTATCCAAACATAACCTTCATTCATCATTCCAATTTCTCTTGCTTTGTTGAAAAGCCGATAACCCAGTTTGGTTGACATGTGCACTATGAAGACTCTAGCTTGCATTGTCATCAACTTGTAAAGTTCTTCACCAATTTTGTCATCTGTGGCTAATGGTGAAATGACACTCCGATAGGGGACACGGGCATCAACATTTTGCAAGGCATCAACCAAGAAGGGTATGATACCTTTCCCATATGCATTGTCTGCATAGATTGGCACGGCCTCTCTCCATTTATAAGTTTGAACAATTGCACTTATAGCATTCACTTGAGATGAATCATTTTGAGTGACTTGAAAAAAGTATGAACTCTCAAGGGAAGAAAGAGAAGGGCTTGTTGCTGAGAATGATATAATGGGCACCCGAGCTTTATCACCGAGATCAATCACAAAGTTGGCTTGCATTGAGTTTTGTGGCCCTATGATAGCTTGCACTTCTATATTTTTAATGAGGTCTAGAGCTGTGTTCCAAAAACAAAGAGAAATTGATTTATTATCCATTTACATGTACACTCAAAATGATCAGAAGTTTAAAAAATGAAGGTAAAATTTAGTAATAAACAATGTAAAGTTTTAGCAATTAAATTGTAAAATGAAGGTAAAATTTAGTATTAAACAATGGAAAGTTTTAGCAATTAAAATGAGATAATATGATTAACGTGACCTTCTAAAACATTATAAATTGTATGATGATTTTTTTAGTCATGTGTTGAGTGTGTTGACTCCAATATCATACAAAGCACTAGGTCAATCTAAGACGTATATAAACAATTAAGAGAAACTCCAAACATGAGTATACTATACGTATAGTACGTACTAATATTGTTAATATATACTCGGATATCGTGAACGACGACACGGAAGTACAACGCACAGTACTCATACCACAATTGATTTAACCATTGTGTCAATTGTCAACTTACACATTTTTTTTTTATTTTTTTATAAAATTTTTAAGTTTTAAATATGAAACCCTCCGTTAAATATATTTAAAAAATATTGAATAAGAAGAAAAGGATAATATATTGTATGATTTTGATTTTTGTAGTCTTGTGTTGACTCCAACAATATCATACAAAGTAGTAGGTCAATCCAAGACATATAAACAACTCCATTTTGATGGAAAATTTTGTGTGAAGATATATATATATATATATATTTTTTTTTTTAAATTTTATGTTTTTTAGTATTTGATAGCATCAGAAAAAATTAATAAAAAAAAAAAACTATCTTTAGTCAAACAAAAAAGTATGATTATTTATTTTTAGAGATTATTTTCCATTAAATATTTTTTTTTAAAAAAACTTTTTCTCACGTCAAGCTATATATGGGAAATTAGGAGATAATTTTCTAACTAATTTAAAGTTGTTGCCAAACATAAGAAAATGATATAGTTTTATAGATAATGCTTTTTGAAAAATAACTCATTTTCTAGATATCACAGTATTAAAACAAACAGAAATAGAAACTCCAAACATGAGTATATTATTAATATTGTTAATGTATACTTGGATTATGACCAATGATAGCAACACATTATGAATTTTGTGAACGATGTCACTAGAGCACAACGCACACTCATGAACACAATTGGTTTAACCATAGCGTCAATGGTCAACTTACTCATTTTTTTTTTTTTTTAATATGTTAAACCCTTCATTAAATATATTTAATACTAGTATTTTAATAAGTAGAAAATTATAATATATTTACTAAAAAAAAAATCTTGAATGGTGGTGGCAATTACAGTAAGAGCGCTCATATCATTGCTTGTATAATAGAAAATGATCACATTTTAACCAACCAAGTTCAAAATTTACCCACATCAAGTTATGCAAAATTGAGTAAAAATGCATAGTTGTTATAATAATTGTATAAATTTACATTGATATTATTCATTTTGCATTTAGTTTTTTATTCTTTCTTTACATATCACAATAATGAAAGAAGCGAGTGGATAGTGGTTGTTATGTGTGAAGAAAGAAAGAAAGAAAAAAAATAAAAAAGAAATTTTGACATTTTGATTAAATGTGGAGTAAAATTGAAAATTTGATGTGTGTTTTGAAAAATGGGTATATAAAATAGAAAAAAAAAGTTTCTTATACTAAAATAGACATGAATTTTTGCATGAGCTACTACAAATGCTCTAAGTTATAATTTTCTAGGTAGATCAAGTAGTCAATTTTCTTAAATAAAATAAAAAGGGAAATTTTAGTTGATTTTATAGGTTTTATTGCAAATTATTGAAAAATCCAACAAAGAAAACTGATGTGAATAAACTTTAATCATATCCTCTATGATCATTCCCTAACATAAAAAATACAAGAAAGAAAATAAAAGGAAAAGAAATTAATTGAGAGAAAATTAGGATTAAGATCAGGTCCAACACTTAGGGTATTGCACCAAATATAATAGCTCTCAATGACTATGATTAATAGTAGAAAAAAACAACTTTTAATCTCAACCATGGAAAAAAAAGTGAGAGAAAAAAAATGAGAGTGGTAAAAACAAAAATGTAAGTAGGGATGTGGGTAATTGCACTGGGTACAATACCCTAGATATTTCACCCGATCTAATTCGAACTAGTATACTTTAGTTCTAATTTGGGACTTGTATAATTTGACTATTTTTTTCTTATATATATATATATATATATTATATTATTAATTTTGGAATAAAAATAAAAATAATTATTTTCAGATATTTTTAAATTTTGGTAATTGATAATATTAAAGCTAATGACATTGAACTGAATTAGACGGATATACCAAATTAGAAACATATTGATTTAAAAATCTGAAATGAAAAAATAAACTTGAAAGACTAAATTGAAAACAAGTTAGCGATTGTAGGTATAATTTGTAATTTAACCTAAAATTAACCATGGAAAGAAAATAGCTATAAAGGCTTTGATCTTCTTCTCTCTCATTTTTTTTTGGTGGAGAAACTGAAAGGCTATGATTTTAATTGTGAACTCTTCATGCTACATCCAATTTATGTTTTGAAAAATTGAATTCAAATTCCAAGGAAACATAATAAAAATGGTATCATTAAAAAAAAAAAAAAAAAGAGAGAAGAAAAATAGCAGAAGCAAGTAGCGCTCCCGATTTTGTTTTATCTTTTTAAAATTCAGCAACATGCAATTGAAATGATTTTTATTTTATTTATTTTTTAACAAGTCTACACATACAAAGGAGAGTGAATAATAAGATTATAACAAAACACACCATCAGCTCCTCTCAAAAGGCACTGTAACAACGGTAAGTGTATTAAAATTTGGCTGTGAGTGAATAAGTCTATGCCTTTCGTTACGAGTTTGTGGTGAATAAGTCTTAAGGATTTATATTACATTCATAAACATTAATCCCAATAATCCATATACCATTGCATAGGGTTAACCAGTTAATCTTATAAAAATAAAAGTTATACACACCTTACACATATAATACTTTTGCACAAAAATCATGTCTTGAGGTAACTTGAAAATTTTAACTTCAAATCATGATTTTTGTTAAAAAGTGTGCCTACTCTGTATGTAACAATCATTCCCCAAGAAAAAAATATATTAAAGACTGAGTAAAGAGGCCAAAAAGAAAAAAAGGAAACTAAATCTATGAGAGAGAGAGAGAGAGAGAACCTGCAGCAGCTGCTCCAACAACATCACTTTTGGAGTCCCTGGAGTTAAGAACCAGCCTAGTTCTGTAGTGAGGATTGGAGGCATAGAAGTCTGAAAGGGCCATGTTTATGCAACTGAACCCCATCTTCCCATTCCATGTATCCAAGTCAAGAATGACACCCACGTTAACTGGGATTGTCGACGTGTTTTGTGCCATGGCCATGATATTTCTTTCAGAAAGAATAATGAAGATGAAAAGAGAAAAAGCAATTCTGGTAGGCATCTTCATGATTTTGTTTGAATATCTTCGTAGCTTTAAGATGCATGGTCATCTTAAGTCAGAAGTAGTCTTATTTATAGGGCATTGTACTTGGGAATATAGCATAAGAAAGGAGATTTTTTGTTTGACGAAAGTGTGAAAAGGAGACTTTGATGAGCAACGAATAATAGATTAATATCATATTCAAACTAATATTGCTGCGATGACAATGGTTATCGAGAAACTTCACTAAAAAATAATTTAAGTTGCAACCTAACAACACTAGTTGACGTTTTGATCTTTACGATCGATATGGCTTCAGATTTCATTCGAGCAACATTACGTGGGGTTCCACACATTTGTGTAATATAATATAGAAGAAAATATCCAATGAGCATCCCAAGATTCATATTTAAGAGAGTCAGCTTAATATTTTGTTAGGGAACCGTACGACAATAATCTTAGAAAATGACCTAAAATTGATGTAATGGCTTTACAAATATCTGGACAATGGTTTTGTGGTAACAAAACATAGAAACGCTTTAATACAGAACCAAAGAAAAAAAAATTTTGTGCAATATTAGTAGCTCGGTATGTACTTATTGAAAAAGCCCAAATTAATACATCGTTAAAATTTAGCTTATTGCAGTGGTTCATGTGATACTAAAGGTTAGAAAATGTTGCATGTGTTACATGCATATACTTGATCATTATATGTGTGTTGGATGTTGCTGTTGAAACCACATTAACTACATCAAATCTACGAGGAGTCTTGGAATAGTCAAGAGGTCGGTTTGCAAGTGTATCACCTTGTGCAGCTAGCAGATAAGTTAGAAGCCCCTACATGAGAGCTAGGAAGCATGGACATGGGTGCAACACGGTGATATAAGTAATTTCTAAAAAATTATAACATGAAACGATTGGTACAATACTAGTATAATACAGGTATGATATAGATACGATATAGATACTGAACCTTAAATGAAATATCTATGCTTTTTAGGTTGAGAGCTTGCATTTGCTAGAAAGAGTATATAATTTAACTACATGTGCTTGATGTCATGTGCGAGTTTGGGGTTACCCTTGGAGGTTTTTTACTCTGTAGAGTTTTCACTCCATGATGGTGAACATATTTTGTCTTTGTGTGCTTATTTTTGGCTTATTGTGTGCTGTTTTTTTGAATGTATTTATCCATGCAAACATTGTGATAGAATATTGACTAATTAACTACCCGTATTGAATTGCGAATCAATTCATTAAAATTGGTGGTTAAGCCAATTGGTGGTTTAGCCAATTGGCTAAACCAAGTAGGACTCTAAACGTAATTTTAAATTTGCATACTAATATTATTTTTACTTTAAAAAGGAGTACTTGAATTCCCCACCTACCCCCCACTATTATCAATCTATAAAAAATCATTTAAAAAAAAAAAAAAACTACAGTCCAAAATACTAAGATAGAGCAAATGCCATTTGATCAAAGACTGTTGTTATTTTATTTTATTTTTCATTTCTTTCTCTGGATTATGGTCAATGCCCGCTGAGAGGATGACCACAAGATTTCATGTTGCAGTTGGCAAGCAACCTCATCTAAAAAAAATTAACTTCAAACTTCAAAGGTTTACTATAAATTTTTCAGTTTTTAATGCTAGGTATTTTACACATGGTGGAGACTATATATACTCGGTTTCTCATTTCATATCTTATTCTATTCTTTCATGACTCTCTTCCCTACTTCCCAACAAGAGAGAGAGAGAGAGAGAGAGATCTACCTTCCTTAGATAGTATGGGGTATAATTTTCATCTCAACCTTTTTACTCTATTTTATCATGGAGTCGAGGTCGACTTTATGAGTTCAAATCCGCCGAGCTGCAATGACCTTGACTCTTTCATCATCATCACTTCAACCATGCTTTTTTATGGGATTATAAAATTCTTTGCTATTTTCTTTTCTTTTTGTGTGCCAAAAACTAGTTTTCTTCTCTGTATGTTTGGAGCCCCCCCTTTATTGGCTCTGAGTTCTTAATGGTGAAAAATGATAATCATCCTACTATTTTATTTCGTCAATTTCCTTACTTCCCCTTTCATCCTAACCAAATAAATTCTTAGGCTTACCATTTGTTTCACTATTAAAGTTATCTGGAAAAAAAAGTTATTTTTCAAAAAATATTTTTTGAAAAGACTATTTTATTTTCTTATATTTGATAATAACCTTGAAAGTAAGTTTAAAAACTTGTGAGATGTAATTGTTTTTTGAAAAAAAATTAGCTGAAAACAACTTATAAAATAAGTCTTTGTTTTAATAGGTTTTACATTGAGTAAAACTAGTTTCTTTTAACCTATATATATTTTTTTGAGAAAACAATAATACTTATTAGAACATACAAACACAAAAATAATATATAGAAAATTTTTAAACAGACTTATAATCCATTATATAGCCTGAGTACTGCTATAAAAGGACCTAATTTTTGTAGTAGTAATTTGGAGTTATAAAGACTGAAACTCTAACATATACAAGGACGGAGCCATTCATTGGCTTTGGGGGGCCATAGCCCCCCCCCCCCCCCTCAATTTTTTTATTTTTTTCAAATAGTAGGTATAATTAAGGTTTATTTAGAATTTGAGCCTATTGAAACAAAACTTTGCCCCCCCCCACAGTTTCTTCGACCCTCTAAACCCAAAAAATAGCCCAAATTTGTTTCCAAAAAAAAAAAAAAAGCCCAAATAACAACCACAAAAATTAATCTAAATAGCCCAAACAACAACAACAAATTTATCAACAAACCCATAGTTTAAGCCTTTCAGAAACAAAAATAAAAACAAAAAAATCCAGTCCATAAAAACTCTTCAAATTTACTGCACAAAAAAACCCTAAATAGAAATTAAAATCTAATAGCAAGTGAGACTGTGAGAGAGCATGTCTCACGAGTCACGCCTCCTTTGCTCTGGATAGTGATGCCACACCGCCACCAGCAAAGCAGGCATAGTCTTACCGTGCCCTGGCCACCAAAACTGATTAGAGATATCTGATTAGATATGCTGTATGCGTCATAAGTCGCAGTTGCCACACAACTTGCTCTTCTTCTTTGGTATTTCATCTCTCCCATCTCTGACTCTCTCTCCTTTGTTTCTCATTTCTTTCTCTCTTAAATCTAAAGATTCTCAAAATTTGATCTCTCTCCCATCTCTGACTCAGTGGCTCTATCTCCATCTGTTTTGACTTAACAAGAAGTAAAGTTATTGCCTCATTTTAACAGTAGAAATAGTAAAGTGCGGCCATTTGCTTGGTTAATTTAATGATACAGTACAGTAGTGTATTATTTAAATGGGCGATAATGGATTTGTGGTGTGGACTTGTGGTTTTGTCTTTTAGTTGAGATTTTTGTGAAAGATAAATACAGAGGCAAAACACATATATAACAATAACAACAATGGAATACAAAACCATAGTCTAATCAATTATAATATTTGATTTTTTTTTTAAATATAGGAAGAGATGCTAGTTTGAATTTTATACATTGCAAGGAAAACTTCTGACATTTAATAAAATGCTTTTGAGATTTAAAAGACGTTGAGGCCTTTTGATAAATAATTACAATGCAATGTTTTAAAAAATGGCTATTTTGTATATTTTACTTTATTGTTTGTTAACACTAAATATGCTAGTTTGGAATTTCAGGATTTTTTTCCTTCAAACTTTTGCCCCCCTCCTGCCCTCCCCCCGGGTTGAAAGTCTGGCTCCGTCCCTAAACATACACAATCGATGTGAGATAAACATCCTTATATTTTTTTTTTTTGAGAAAATAGTAATATTTAATAGAACACACAAACAGAAAAGTAATATATAGATTTTTTTTTTTTTTTTTTACCTATATTTTCTAATGTTACCAAACACAAGGAAATATAGAAAACTATCATCATTTAAATGAATCAATTGAATTTTGGTTTCAAACTTTGAATCAACTATCATTATTTTTTTCTTTCATCAGAGTTACTTTCCCAACCTACGGGTTAGTACATGTTTCATGTTTGTGTTTACAAATTATGATATAATTGAAATGCCAATTTAATAAGCAGGTGCAGGAGGAGGGAGAGCTGACCGATGGCCCTTTCTTTTGAAATTGTGGGGGCAATTCAATAAACATCCTAAAGTAACAAGATTGATGAAAGACATAATCAACTTGAAATTTATTACATTTTCACCAGCTATATATATTGTTATTGTAAGTGAAAGAAACACGTTGGTGTCCATTATTATTTTTATGAATCTGATGAATTTACATTTTACATTGTCAGTTGTAAGTTGACATTGACAATTATAAGTCGTGCTTATCTAGTGATCTTCCATCTAGAAATTTGGATGTTTGACCTACTGATAGCAACACGTGCTACCAGTACTAGCTAGGCAACAACCATGGTCATGTTGATTCTTCAAGACAAACATTAAATTGGAATTTAAAATCTTATTGTCCCTATGTGAATTCAAGTGTACGGAGGAGCAAATGAAATTGCCAGAATTGGACTTCTGAATCGTAGTTATGATATTTTTAGTGTTCAAAATGCTGACCAATGAATGGCCCGAAATCAGCCCTAACTAATCGGTAGTGGTGGTGTACGTGGTCGATCGGTGAAGTAAGGTTCAGAGGTCAGAGGGAAAATTTGTGATACCGGCAAGGTCGATTTGGCATTTGGTTTACGATTTTAAAATATAATTTGAAAACGATTTGATTGGTATATATTTACAGATAAATAATTTAATATATATTTTAGATTTTTTTTTTTTTTTTTTGGTTCTATTTAGACACCTATAAATTAAATCAGATTTGTTTAACTTAATGAATTATGCAAGTAGTTACTTAGATTGATTTTTTAGATCTAGGTTAAATTCATGCAATAATATGATTTAGTGTGGAAAAGTAAAGAAGACAGTAATATGTTGACCCAAAAAAACCAATGAAATCAACCATTTCAAGGTAAAAAACCTGAAGAAGATTTAAACTAACTATCCTCAAGGTAAACAAATTCATTATGACAAAATGAAAGTTTACAATAGATTTTCTCGGAGAAAATGGGCTTTTGCCCTTTCTTTTTAAAATATCCAGCAAAATGCCCCATGTCTAAAACTAATTAGGGAAATGCCCCTATTTTGAAATTCGATTTTCTAAAAATTGAGTTTCAAATGTATAACTTGATTTTTGGAACATCGAGTTATAGCAAACGTGAACTTCGAATTTTTTTTTTTTTTTTTTTTTGGAACTCGAGTTTCAGACATGGGGCATTTTGCTGGATATTTTAAAAAGAAAGAGTAAAAGCCCATTTTCTTCAGATTTTCTTCCTAAAATCTAAATTTACCTCTTGTAGAACTTACTAACATGACCATATGCAGCTTTGACTCCACAGATTCTTCTATCTTGAATTTGTTGAACACAAACTCCCATGTTTGTGACTTTGTGATCCCACTCAAAGGTTTCAATTCACCATCAGTAGTAGATCTTTATGCAGCAACTTGTTTCCACCAGTTCTTAATTGTAGATCTTGTTCTGGTAGATACTTGTAGAGTTAGAAAGTTACAAAAACCTCACAGATCACACAAGAGTAACTCATAAGACTTACAAGAACTTCTAAACTGTATTTAGGGTTTTTCTTTTATACTTAGTAGTGTTGGATTGAACCCTAAACATTTTTGTGGGCTTGGGCCTGATTTAAAATTTGTAGAACACAACTTTCGATCAGTCGAACCTAACTTTCGATCGGTTGAACCTATCTTTCGAACAGTTGAACTTCACAATAGCTTGCTTCTTCTTTTTGCAACTTGATAGTTCTTGAATCTTGACTTGGACAATCTTGAGTAATGTCTAACACTTAATTTTGATATATTTTTGTTCTTGGTTTGCCAACATACATAAATTTAGAAACTAAACATTTAATCCTAAATATTTACAACCTAACATATTTCATATATTATATACTGTTGAGATGAAGAACATAGAGAAAGAGAGAAAATATAAATTGAATAAATTTGTATTATATATTTGATTGGTATATATTTACATATTAATAATTTAATATATATTTTAGATTTCATTTATTATATATTGTTCAGATGAAGTACATAGAGAATGAGGGAAAATATAAATTGAATAAATTTGTATTATATATATATATATATATAATATTTAAAAAGTGTAGCATTTATTGTTGCTATGTTCTTTTATTTGCTATATTAGCGTAGCTGTGGTACCTAAACTTGTGAATGGTACTTTCTAGGACAGTGGATTTGGGCTCCCAATTTATTTGTTGGTGGGTTTCCTCACAATCCTATGGGTTTTGCTTCAAATAAAGCCTAGATAGTCCAAGTTCTGTTATCCCTGTGGTTTAAGCCCAACACACCCTTGCCCTCTGATTTTGCTTCTTACTTTCTCTCAACTTTCTCCCTTTCGTCCCATCTGCTTCTACTCCCTCTCTCCCTTTTTCTTTTTCACTTTTTCTCTCCCCTATCCAACTAGAACCAACCCCTTCCTATCTGCCCTCCCTCCCCTTATATAGTCTCCCCAAAGGCACTAATAGTACTTGGGAGCCGGCCTGAATTAGACCATTTCCTTGTTGATTTCCCATTGTCTTATCAATCGGTAGTGGACTGAACACTGTGGAATTCTTTGAACAATACTCTTTAGATCCTGACATACTCATCGTTAGGCTGGGCCTATTCTTACAAGGTTTAGGCCAACTTCAATCTCCTAGGCTAGCCTTGGCTACTCAGGCTAATCTTGGGCCTAAGTTTAGCGGGCTGGTACTAATCACCCGAGCTTGAGCCCCCCACAACAGCCACCCCCCCCCCCCCCCCGGGGATCCTATTTTCACAAAATGGAGATGGGATCGGGGATTCCTGCTTTGGTGATTGGCTAAGTTTTTCAAAAATGACGGTTATATCTCGGGAAAACCAAATGACATTCAATTAATACAGTAGACATGACAACTTGCTCTGTGTGCACACGTGGCAACATATGTTACATCGGACGGTCGAAATGATCTAACACTTTGATTACCAAGGCACGGGTGAAAAGAAACAATGGCAAGTATTAATTAATTTGTTTCAATTGCATTAAATGACCTTTGTTCCTATAAATACTGTCATAGTACATGTTATAACTTTCTTCAATTTCTTTCAAGTTCAGAATCCTTTTGTTAGGACATATGTGATTCACTTGTTAGGAATATATGTCACTATTTTATGTAATTGGCTTATCCTTTAACAAAATGCACTTTACTTGTATTTGGGTAGATCTAGGATGTGTTTAATACTTCAAGAAATTGTGTTTCAAGATCAAGTGTTCAAGACATGCAAGTCTGTCCAAGATTCAAGCTGAAGAAGTGCTGTTCATTAAAGCTCGACAGCTAGCTATCCATCGAGCTTAAGCAGCTGTTCCAGCCTCGTGGTTCGACAGCTGCTCAACAACACCTCGACAGACAGCTATCTGTCGAGCTTTATGAAAAATAGAATTTCAGTTCTGTTTTGACTCTAATCCGTGATTATGTGTTTGGGCCTTCTTTTCTTCTAACCCTAGACATATAAAAGGATTATTTTAAGGGCCCTCAAAGCGTACACAAGTTGCATAAGTGTTGAGCAAAGTTTGTTCAAGCAATTTGTAACCGGAGACAAAGTTTTGCCTTAGTTCATCATTCTTGTGAAGTAGTTGCTGTGTATGTGCACCGTAGGGTTTTATGACCAAGCATTTTCTTGATCTTTATCGTTGGGATGAACTGAAGAACTTTGCAGCCAACAACCTTCTCTAGTTGGTGATTGAAGTCACGTATTGGGATTCGCGCATTGGTTAGTCACGTACTTGGGAGCCGTGCATCGAAAAGGGAAATTGTCACTACAGAATAAGTCCAATTGGGTATTGGGGTAAGGGTTCAACTGTAGGTTGGTATAAGGTACTGAGATTCCTTTGTGGTGACCTGAAAATCACCTGATGGGATTTTTGCCGTTAGGTTTTCCCCATTCGTAAACAAATCACCGTGTCATTTATTTTCCGCTACATATTTAGTTATTTGGTAATTTGTTTGTGCTATCACGTGTTTGCATGTAAATTAACTTAATTAATTCACTTGGCTAAATTAATTGGTTAATTTATCACAAGGGGTCAATTCATTTTTGGCCTATCACATTCTTTTTCTTTCTTCCCAAGCCCTTAAACCATCCCTACCATCAAGAAGTTACTCAGTAAGTCTTCTTCTTCCTGTATCTTTCATAGTAATCTTAATGGAAAAATGAGTTTTTCATATCTTTTAAACACTAATGCAGGCATAAAATCCTTTGAGACTAGGTTTAATATCCCTCATGATGTAAATATATCATACTATCACGAGGGAGATATAGAAGACCAAAGATTGCCTCATGTAGTATTTTTTCCCTTAATGTCTATACTAGAGGGTAAGGTTAGATTTCCAATAGATCCCTTTTTACTTAGGACTCTTAATTTTTTCGGGCTCAGCCCCGATCAATGTCTACCCAACTTTTATAGGGTAGTAAACTATGTGGGGCATCTTAACTGACTATATGACCTAAACCTCACACATCATGATATTAATGTCCTGTACACTATTCGGGGAAGCCTAAAGAATGTGTATTACCTTCAAACCCGAAATACCATGGTTAGGTTGATATCATGTCTTCCTGACTCCAATAGGAACTCCACAAGGGAGTTTTTGAGAGTGAGCGGGAATTGGCTCAATGGCAAACTCACCTGCCTAACCTCTCCTCGCCAGATAGGTCGGTATCTTCTTTTCCAATTCTTTAGTATAACACTACTGTGCACATTTTTGCTTTAAGTTTCCCTTTTCTGTTCACGTTTTGTACACTTGTTCTGTTACTGTTATTATATATATATTTCATTGACTTGTTTACTATTTCTCACTGCAGTTTCCAAAAAATTTCAACCTGACCTTAGCGTTGTATGGGCTCGAGAGCTTAATTTTGTCATGCTCAGAAATTTTGGTGCACTATGATAGGCAACTAAGAGCATCTCATTTGATTCTCGGTTGCGTGCCCTTGTACACCAACTACCAAGATTCTTCGGGCACTTTAATAGTTGGTAGTCCCCTCCTGTCCTACCTAGACATTCAGTTGTCGCGATTTCTGCCACACGAACTTACAAGTGGTGAGACTAGACATCAAAGGCCTAGAAGAGTTTGGCAAGGCTCGCTTGAACCCATTCACGACGATTCGGCTAACATGATTTTTCACAGTCAAGCGGTACATATTCCAGTCGAAGCCTCCGTTGTAGAAACTCTCGTTCCCACCAATCCTACTGTAGGGATGGTTTAGCAGCACACCATGGCTTTTGACTATTGGTCCCCGGAGGCACAACCCGTCAGGAGCCAGGTTGCTCCTCAACCGACTCCATAGCAATCCACTCCTCCCTCGCCTTGTCAATGTAGGAAGAGGCCAAGGGGTACTTATGACCTTACAGAGTCTAATACCCCTCTTGCCGACCAGCCCTCCACTTTGGCTTCGGGCGGAACAGTGACTCTACAACCCGATGGAACCCCCCCAAGAGACAAGGCCCACTAGTCAACCCACCATAATTGGTTCCATTGTGGCCTCTACCTCCTCAACTCCCTTTTCAGGATGGGAATGCACCTTCTAGTTGGGTGATAAAGTTTTGCCTTCTGATTCCTCCACTCGAACTCAGAGGAGTGGCCTTGGAGGACAAGTCTTCGATAGCCTTGGGTAGGCCCTGTTGTTGCCCACCGATCTTAATCATTACTCGGGGTGTCGGGATGAGGACATTGTCCTCAAGTTGAAGTGGCACACCATAGTACTGAGTATACCTCCCCTCATCATCATTTGCTTTATATACTTTTCCATTCCCCATTTTTATAAGTGTCAATTCTTAGATTATGCTAATTCCCTAATCATCTCTACTATTGTCTCAAGTTGCCCAAATGACTCACGTTGAGAGGGCTATTGTCTCAGGTAGGTTAAAGGGCATGATGGAGGAGGTCGACAAGGAGAAGGCCTTGAAGCAAGTAGCCAAGGCCTGCTTAAACGAAATTACCCTAGAGCTAAGTGCAGCAGAGTGAAGGGCAACTACTGTAGAGAGGGCTCGAGAGCTGGCCGAGTAGAAGGTAGAGGGCTTGCAAGGCAAACTCAGGGAGGCCGAAGTTAAACTTGCCGAGGCTGCGAGCCTTGTCTCCGCACGTGACAAAGAACTCGCTAACTTGAAGGAGACAATGAAGACTTATGAGCAAGTCTTTTACAATATGGGGTTTAAAGACGTCGAAAACTCGGTGAGTGTAGTAGTCTTTTAGGTTTAGAAATTCAGTTTTGTGGAGGGTTGGTTGATAGCGGTAAATGTAATCGGTCTCCTAGACACCTCCCCATTTAGGGATGCAAACCAAATTCCCTTGCCTGAGGACCCGCCTGTAGAGGTCCGAGATCAAGAACAGCCAGAAGACAGTGGTAAGGAAAAGGGAATGGATAGCCCTGGTATGATGGAGTTGTCCTAACAAATTGATTCTCATGTGTTGGTGATCGATGAAGATACCCCGACAACGACCACTCCCACCGAGATGCAGGGCGCTCCTCAACCAAGCCAAGGATTAGCCTTTCCAGATGGCAGCGAAGTTCCCTTTACAACCCCTGTCATGCCCTAGGGTCCAACTACCTAATTTGCTGAACCATTTACTACTTTCTTTTTTGCTTCTTATTTATTTTCTTCTAATATATCTTTTTTGGACTAGCTAGACTTTTCTGTATCTAGCTAAGTGGTATCTTATTCGTGTAATAAACTTCATTTGGTTTATTTGATATTGAAGATTTGAATTTCTTTGATTAAATTCCTCACTTATTGCTCCATTTTATTTCATTATACTGTTCACTCTATTTTTCAAATTGCTGTAATACTTCAATTAGAGCATGGTTGCATGACCGAACCCCTTATATACAAACAAGTTACTATCTTTAAAGGGAATCATGCCATTGTACTTCAAAAAATTCCCAACTGTAAGTGATCGATAACATATATGTGACATAACCATATCCTCTGACTGAGATGTTGATTTATTATAGCCTTTTGAACTAAAGGACTTAACATTTAGCTATTAAAGCCAAGGTCCTTCTATAAGGATAGCTTCCATGTTTAGGAAAAATTTACTAAAATTTTCAACTAGTTGGTGAATAGGTTCAGGTCGGGATTAGGTTTCTATCCTTAGAATATTTTATTAAGATTTCCACTTGATCGATGATCGGAGTTAGGCCGAGGCCAGGTTTTTGTCCTTAGAAAAAATTTATTAAGGTTTCCATCTGGTTAGTGACCAGAGTCAGGCTGAGGCCAGGTTTCTGTCCTTGGAGAAAATTTATTAAAGTTTCCACTTGGTCGGTAATCGGAGTCAGGCCGAGGCCAAGTTTTTGTCCTTAGAAATATTTATTAAGATGTTTGAATAACTCGATGTAAAATAATTGATTCCTTCCACATTCTTTATTCAAGCTCATTTACAACCTCAGACATATCTTACAACTTTCCTTCCACACTTATGGATAATACTTTTTCAGATTATAAATGTTCCATGGTCAGGTTAAAGGTCTTTCTTCCATATCCTCCAAGTAATAAGCCTTTACTCTATATGACTGTCACTTGGTAGGGCCCCTCCCAATTCTGGGTGAACTTTCCTGCACTCTGATCTTTCATATTCCCCACCGCTTTTTGCAAAACAAGGTCTCTTGCCACCAACTCTCTAGGTTTTACATTCCTATTATATACCCCTGGGCCAACTTCTGCTAATAATCAGCAAGCTGAATGGATACCATTTATAATTTTTAGGATTCAAAATAATGTCATGTTCCATTTTAATAGGTGATTGAGTAAAAATGTATATTTCTTAATCTTCGTTTTGTTGATAACTTGAAGTTAGGGGAGGGGAAATTGAACCCTAAATATCTTCATTGTAAACACCAATAGGCATCAACCAATTGTGTCATAAGACTCTTTGCTTAAAATTTTGAATCTCAGTAATATTTATTCTTAAAAGGGGAAAATTTTCAATCTTTGCCTCTTGTTCACCTGCTTGTGCCAAAGCAAAGGCTTCACTTCTTGCTATCTATTTTAATGTTTCAACTAGCTCTCAATTAATAGATTCTATTGTCTTAAAATAAGAAATTTGATGTTTAAATCTTGCCTACATCAAAAATTAATTGACATTTTGACTTAATGATAAAAAACAATTATCATAAAAAAAAACTCTATAAATTAAAATTCTATCATAGTTTTCAAAAATAATATAAAAATAAATAGCGATTGCTAAGTGGCAGCCAAAGCTCATCCCATGGGATAGCATGGAATATTTGTTAGCTCATGTGTCCTCTTCATTTAAAGTACTGGGACGTACCTGTTGAGCATAATGCAAAGTTATAGGTTCTATTCATCTCCTGTCTTTTACACCAAATTATAAAAAAAATAAAAAATAAAATCTCTTCATCTCCGTTTACCTTGACCAAATAAAATATTCATGGTCGTATGTGTAGAGGTCAGTGTAAGGGGAAGAAAAAAAGGTAAATATAGAATGGTGGATAAACTGAGGGGCAATCCATGCAGCCAGGTCCATCTTCTTGAGATAAACTCATAAACTAGTGAGTCAATAAGAGTTAATTATTAAGTCAATTGAAGAATAAATACTAAATAAAAACAAAATCTACTCTGTCATTGACACAGTCCAGACGAGAATCAGAATTCTTATTTTTATATTAATCAACCTTATCACCATGACGAATGATTGGAGTCGGAAAAGTATAGCCGGTTTCTAAGCTTTATCATAAAATTTTATCATCAATGTTAATTAGCCTAAAATTTTATGTATTTTAAAATTACAAAAAAAAAAAAAAAAAGAGTTTATGAATCAAATAGTAAATAACATTCGATTGACACAAAATTTAGTATATGTGTAAAGAATATAAAGAATATGTATCCAACTATTAAATTTTCAAAATATTAATTTAGTAAAGAATTATCAAGTGGTGTAAGATTATTTAAAATTACACTAAGTATAATTTGTTCTTGACTCTAAATATATATGTATTATATATAAGTTTAACTCAATTTTGTTGCCAAATAATTAAGTTAAAACATAATGCTAATTATTCCAAATAATTTTATCATGTGCTAATTATCTGGAATTTTTAGATCTCTCTCTCTCTCACTCAAGGGGATCTTGGCATACATTAGCACCTCCATGCTAACGTGTGCCTAAAGTTCCCCTCGGCTATGCTACTAGTATTGCTCTTGACGTGTATTTCTCGCTCTATCATTTTATAGGGTTTTTCAGTCCCTCTCAAGAGACTCTCATCGATCACCCTTAGTGGTGATTTTCTCCATCCTTGTTGTTGGTCTCACACTGGCCTAGATCGATTGTATCTCCTCCGAAGGTGCCAGTTTGGTCACCCTACAAAGCCCCTAGCTAGAGGGAGTTTCCAATTCATATTTGACTTAGACTAGTCCATATATGAGCTCCTTTAGCACCAAAATGATAGGTCTTGAGCATGGATCCCAAGCAACAGCTGGTTTCCTCCACCTGGCTACCAAAACCCTATATCTTCAGGAAACTAATTATTTAATACCATTCTATAGATTGTGATAATGTTGTTTGGTCTAAAAACCATCCACGCCTATTGTGTTTTTTTTTTTTTTTTTTTTTCCTTGTTTTGTCATGAGTCATTGTCGATGCTCGATGACGACACTCAAGCATAGCTTCACTTTGCAAGCAACCTTTAATGAAAAATATTTCATGGTAAGTGTCATCTAAAAGATTACCCAAAATTTGAAAGGTTTAACCCAGGGGGCAATATTCATTCACACTTCAATCATAATCAATGTTTATTCTATCATTTCCTACTTTTTTATATGTATTTAAAAAAAAAAAAAAAAATCCTCCCAATCTTTGGGAGTACGTAATAGTATAATATACTCTTGTAGATTGCACTTCGGAAGGGTTGAAGTTTCATCATTTTAGAAATCTAAGGTGATATTTTCCTTTTCAAAATAGGAATGTATTTCATATCATATATAACATATTAAAATTGAAGCACAATCAATAATATAAATTAGATTCTAACTGTATTTCAATTTTGTTCTAACTATCACTCCAATTATACCCTAATTTTGTGTTAATTATATTTACATGCAAATTCATGCATCTAAAATTAGAAAACATAAAAGGACTTAATTAAAATTCACTATTAATGCAAGAGTTTAATGCATTACAATGATCTATGATGACATTGCATGGTGATGTGGCATGAGATCAAGTGACATGCATGACACAAGGCTAGATTTTAGCAAATGTGCCAAGTTCATTGTAATATTCAAAAATTGGTGGGAAGAAATACATGCAAATGCTAGATTTTAGGAAGTAGTTTGAAATAAAAGCCATCTACTTTATTAAATCTAGGGTGTGATTAATATGTTATAATTATATTATTCTAGCATGTGATAAATGTGAGCTAGTTATGGATGATCTCATCACCAATAACTAACTCTTGAGATAGGCCACAATAATTTTTAGTCGAGAATCGCGAGTCCAAAATCCAAATCAAGCCCATTGAGTTGTCCAATCTCTAGTATTTCATGACCTAGTTGATATAGTATGAAAGGACTTATAAAGGATGCAATGTAGACTTTTGGAGGGCTGCATATTGTGAGCTTGGTGAAGTTCATGCACTCAAATCACAATTTTTTCTACTGTGAAGAACTTTGAGACTGGACTTCAAGTCATAGATAGGGCCTTCATAAGAAAAGAGTCCACACTCCACAGTAAAAGAATTCAAGGATTTGGAGTTGTATGTGGCCATTTCAATAAGTACTACTTAATCCATCTAGAGAATTAATGTTAAAGTCACTATAAAACTTCAATTATATATATATATATATTGGATATGTTTCCTTGAGGGTTAGTGGTAAACCTTGGAGAGTTTTCATTATTTAGGGTTTTCTCTTTATAACCATATCACTTTATTATTTACTTTGCGCATATATTTGTATTTGCGATATTGGTTTGTATTAATTGAAATTAACCATAAACTAGTTGTGCAAGTATAATTGGTTAATTAATTATACTTGACTTAAATTGGTTAATTTGACACAACTAGAGTCTAAACTCTATAAACTCTCCATCAAATGTGAGTTTTGGTGCTTTTTGTGCAAAATGTGTCTAGATCGTGTGCTACACCTTTGGACATCAAAGTTATTTTTAGAATTTCAACCCGATTTGCAATCTCGATGGCTGCGCATCCATGCTTTGAATTGTTGCCTTAATAAGTTAATAGTTCAAAATTTGTAATAAAACTAATATGCTAAAAGTAAAATCTTCTAATCTTTCAAGTTATTCTAGGGACAAATAACTTAATGCTTTACTTCCAAAACACATTTTAATCCATTTGGACGGCGAATTCTACTGTAGTCCTTCAGCAGCCAAGAACAAGTCGGATTAGATTAACTGCAGATCGATAATAGCTGTTGAATAGGTCTGAATTTATGGTACGAAAAAACAAAGTATGACTTGTTATTTGTTAGAGTATCCAACTCAAAGAGTTTTTGGGGGCCTCTAACATAATATTAAAGTTTAATTTGTTTGTCAGTTAGTTTCTCGTTTGTATTTATGTTGAGTATTTTCGTTAGGTTTCAGGGTGTTTAGAAAGAGTCTATGAATTATGATATTGATTTGATGCTGAATTTAATATACATTTATGTAGTTATGTTAATGTATTATAATTATAACATTAAAGTCTAATTTGTTTGTTAGTTAGTTAGTTTTTTTTTTCTTTTTTCTTTTGAGTATTGTCAACTGGGTTCCAATTGTTTATAATGAGTCCTATCATGATTTGGTGCTGAATTTAATATACATTTACGTACTAGGGAAAAAAAAAATGTAGTACCAGCAATAGTTTTCCTCGTGAGTTTTTTTTTTTTTTGGTGTTGTAAAAACTAACTTACAGAAACAGAAACATCAGAATTCAGAGAAAATATCCTCTCATGGTACAACCTGAGTTATCATAAAATAACATACCTAAGTCCATAAGTGGACTATCAAAAAACACAAAATCTTGATCAGAAACACAACCTCTTCTGGCCAAAGTATCTGTATGCTTGTTAACTTCACAGAAACAATGAATCATCTTCACTTGAAAATTTTGGTTAATTAACTCATTTTCACTTGAGAAATTTGGTTAATGAGTTATTAATTAAAAATTTAAGATGGATATCACCTACATAGATTTCTTTTTTTTTTTTTTTTTTTGAGGGGGATATCACCTACACTTTTTGGGTTCAAGTAGAGAAGGATACATATATATATCTATACAATTTCGTTCAAGTCAGCGTAAAAGCCAGTGGGTCCAGCAACGCTTTGTTTTCAGGCTGCTTGACCTTAATTATCCTCACTTGAGTTAAACATTCAGGAAGCTTCCTAATGAAAATTAAATAAATGAAAGCCATGTATCTGTAAGTTAATAGATTTGAAATGTCAAATGTAAGCCAAACTAATAAACTAAGCTATCCATGTCTTATCATAACTCATTTTTTATTTTTCAGAAGGGTGTGATTAAGAGTTGTCCCTATAGTATCTGTTAACAAAAAATTAAAAAAAAAAATTAATACTACTTTTACATAAAATAAAAAAATTAATACTACTTTTACAAAAAATAAAAAATGAACTGTTAAAAAAACCGGTTTCTTAAATAAACACCCTTCAAAAAAATTGTTAAAATATTTTATAAGTTTTTTACTAAATAAAGACTCTTAAAACATCAGTTAACAAAATCATTTTTAAAATGTATATCAAACTACAATTTTTTTTTTTTTTGATAAGACATCAAACTACAATTGGAAAATAGAAAAATATTGTGGGGGCATTTGGTAATTGTAAGGTTGAATTTATTCAACTATCTAATTGGCTTTATTCCGTGCCAAATTTGCTTATAATTCAGCAATTAGTAACCCTGTATTTAGGTGGGTTTGATGTAAGGGTAGTGAGTGAGATAGAGTGAAGATTGCTCAAGAGTGTGCAAGAAAACAGAGACTTGCGGCTGGGCCTCGCGGCTGCAAGCCGCCAGACGCAGCACACGTGCCAAGCATGCTGGAAGGTGAACAGTCATGCAAGCTGGAGCACTACAGGACAAAACAGGACAACTGGCCATACGGTTATCTCGCGATTGGATCTCACGACTTAGTCAAGCCGCGAGGTCAAGCCGCGAGCCACCCCTGTTTTGTAAAACCTGACGTTTCACATTCCTCTCCCACTCCAGTATAAATACCCATTTTACCCACGATTGTAAGAGAGCTTCCAGAGAGATTTTTGAGAGAGAAACCCTAAAAAAAAACAAGATTGATTCACCCACAATTTATACATTAGAGTCTCTTCAAATTCCTCAACTCTCTTCCTCTCCATTGCCAAATCCTTGAGAGGCATTATACCAAACCTGATTCTCACCATTATCATTACTATGAGAGGACTGTTTGGATTTCTGGGAAGCAGTTAGAAAGGAATCAATCTTCATTGGTTGATGCTACGGTCTAGTAGCGGAATCCGGGAAGCTAGAAAAGAAAAAAGTTCGGCGTAACCTCGTTGGAGCAAGAAGCTTGGAGGGCTTAGGTGCACTGGGTAGATTAGGCTTGGAGGGTCTATTGCTGTCCATGTATCCCAACTGTATTTTCTAGTGGATTGTTTACCGCTTGGAGGGCGGCGGAGAGGTTTTACGCCGAGAGCTTCGGTTTCCTCTTCGATAACACATCGCGTGTTGTCTTTGTGTTTGCATCTTCCTTCCTCTCTATCTTTGCCTTTTTATTATCTGCTGTGGATTGTGTTTTGTTTCGGCTTAGATAGTTTTTACCAATTTCATATTATAGCGTATGTTAAGTTTCCGCACACTAGTTGTTTGACATATTGCTTGAATTGGTTAAGTTGTAATTTTGGAGGTCTAAACGTTCAAAGGTGTTTATACACGTTTTTGAACTTTCAGTAATGTTGTTTTAGTAACGTTGTTTGTATTTTTTGGAAATATATGTGGGTAAAAAAGCATGTGAAAACGTTTAATGTTGTTTAAATACTGAAAACTGTTGCTTAAAATACCTTACCAAACACCCCCATGGCATCTTGGTTGCCAGAAGGGTCTTTAGAAGTTATTCTGGAATCTATGAACAGAATCAATAGATATATATATATATATATATATATCTACCTTCATGCTGTCGTTGCATAGAATTACCTCGAAAGAGCTTATGAAGTCAATCTCATTTTCTAAAGAATTAAAAACAAAAGGAGTATTTAAAAGATATCTCATCAGACAACATGAACAAATATTTTATTAGCTTCTGTTTAGCAAGATTCTTTTATGATAAGTAATAATTTATTAATGAAGAACCAAAAGGTCGAAGCACAAGTAGTTGGGAAAACTTTGACTAAAATTTTATGTATTTTTTTGGGCTCCAAATATATGGGAAGTCAAATCCCTGGTGTACCAAAATTCCAACAAATTAATATATTCATTATTGTAATATGAAAACTTTAGGAGAAAATGTAGAATAAGAAAAAACAACTCTCAGAAATCTGTGTATTAAACTCACTTAATAAAATTACACTAATGCTTTGTTTATCTGTTTATATAGTATGTTGTAACTCCGTAACAAGTCGCTGACAAACAAAAAGTAACAGTACTTCTTTTTTTAATTTTTTGCCTGTTTTGGTAAAAAAAACCATCCGTGTTGTTTTGTTTTAATGCTTTTATTTATTTATTTTTCTTGTTTCCGTACCTTTTTCTAAATTTTCGCTCTAGCTTGAGTCATTGTCAATGTCTCGATGACGACACTCATTTTTTAGAATTTCACATTATGATTTTTGGTTGCAACTTGCAAGACGCACATGCAGTATGAATAGCTGTGCTTTGAATTCTTTTTTTTTTTTTTTGAGAGGCTGTGCTTTGAATTCTTGCCTTATTTTGTAAGTTAAAGAAGAATTCAAAACTTTCAATTTTCTAGGAACAAACTCAATATTTTAACCTATTTGGACTGCGAATGCTACAGTAATCCTTCAGCGGTCAAGGTCAAGGGCAAGGCGTGTTTGTATTAACTTTTAAATAGGTCAAAGTATGACTTGTTGCTTTCTAAAATTAAAAAAAAAAAAGAAAAAAGTATGACTTGTTGAGTTGCTACTCAAAAAAGTTTGTCGGCCCTCTAACGTAATATTAATTAGTAATTTGCTTGTCTTTTTTAGGGGTGTTTGATATGTATTTAAAAATATGTGTGATGAAAAAAATGTATAATGTTATTTAAAAATTAAAAATATATATTTGAATGACTGTACAAATAAAGCCTAATTCTCGTTTGTTTTTCAGTTGAGTGTTTTCAGTTGGCTTTTTGTTTTTATTTTTGTTTTTGTTTTTGTTTTTTTGAGTATTGTCAGTTGGTTTCTAAGTGCAAAGAAGGAGTCTCATAATGATTTGGTGATGAACTTAATATTCATTAATGTACTAGTCTGAATGTATTGCCAGTAATAGTCTTCATCGTGAGTTGTTAATAATTAAGAATTTAAGTTATGGGTCAAGTCAAGAAGGATACACATTGATACTTCATCAGTTAAGTATTCAATTTTCCTGATTTTCTCTTTCTTGAGTCAAAGATTCGCAGGGGAAGCTTCATGCTGAAAATTAAATAATTGAAGGGGAAAAGTTAACAAATAGTCCATTCATTAATGGACTATTTTTAGAATAATTTTATAGAAAAAGAAATAAATAATTAACTTTTTTTAATAATTTCTTTTATATTTATCATAAAAATAGTATTAAATTTTTTTTTAAAATAATCTATTAAGAAATATCCTAAAAACACTTGTTAATCGGATCTATAAATAAAAACCAGTTATAAATAAATGGTTTTCAACTTTGAAATGTATGCAACTAGACAAACTGCTAAACTAACTCTCGACCTATCATAACCAATTTTAACATATCAAATTAACAAATGAAAAATTGAAGAACATGGCATCTAGCTAGCTTGCCAGAAGGGTAGTTAGACTTCATTTTGGAATCTTTGAATAGAATCAAAAGATATCTATCTTCATGCGGTGATTGTATTGAATTACCTCGAAAAAGCAAATTGATATTATTTTATTAGGTTCTGTTTACTGTTTAGAAAGATTCTTGCATGATATAAATAGGTAATTTACTAATGAAGAAAAAAAAGAATGAAGCCCGAGTAGTTGGGAAAACTTTTATTATAATTTGATGCGTTTTTTGGACTCCAAATATATGGAAAGTCATATCCCTGGTGAACCAAAATTCCAACAAATATGTTTAGCAAAAAAAATTCCAACAAATATGTTCAATATTGTAATACGAACTTTAGGAGAAAATGTCAAAGATAGAATGAGAGAAAACAACCCTCAGAAATATTTGTATTTTTTTTTTTTTTTTTTTGGAAAGTAAAACGATAGGAAATCTGTGTATTAAACTCACTGAATGAGTAGTAAAATAGAGCTTCAGGAAGTTGTTACTCCGAACAAATCACTAACAAACAAAATAATCGGTAACAGTAACAGTACTTTTTCCCACCTTTTGGGCCAAGCAAAAACCTTGTATTGGGCTAAAAAATAACTAAAAAAATATACAAACAGCTATTGGGTATAAAGCTCACAAATAAGTATTATTAGTAAATTTATTTTTCTTTATAAGTTATTGGGCTCTAGGTCCACAATTACATCACTACACAGATTGGATTTTTTGACCCATATTCTCTTTCGTACATGGGTTGGACTTCAAGGCCTAATACAAGTGACTCACCACCAAGTAACGCACAATCTTATCCAGAAAAAATGTAACATACAATCAAACCTCATACAGTCCTTGAAAGAATTTTGAAACTTAAAGTGCCAAACTGAAAACAATCTCAAGTTTTAAAGACCAGAAATTCTTTTTAATCTAATTTTATAATATTAATCATTTTTCAATAATCATAAGCAACAAAAAAAAATGCCAGGAGCTTTATAACTCAACATTTCTTGGTGTTTTTAATACTGATGTTCAGTGTTCAAATCATCAATTCGGCATTTTGGTCTTTTATTAAAAAAAAAAATTATCTATATAAGAAAGAAATCAAACTATTACAATAACTTCCGTGATTTTTTTTTTATTCCATTTATTTTCGTAATTGTATCTCTTAATATCAATTATATTTATTATAAACAAATATAAATATATATATATATATATATAGTTTCAAAATGGTTTAAATTATTTTCATTTCAAATATTTTTTCTTTTTTCATAATATTTTTTCTTAATGAATTATTTCTACCTTTATTTGTGTTGCCATTTTGACATATGTCCAATTTTTCTTATATAATTGTATTTTTTTTTTATCATTTCCTTTTTGTTTAGAAACTTTGAATTATTTCCTTAATAACTTTGATGGTGTCTAAAAATAACCAACTCCTTATTCGTCCATAGAGGTCGTCCATAAAAAGGGTAAAAGAAGTGAACACTCGTCCTTAGTCCACAAGGGATATAAAGACTAGCTGCCCGTCCATCATCCATAGAGGTCTCTGGACGACGTCTCCTGACTGATGAACAATCTCCCATCCAATAGTGCTTAGGACGAGCCTAACAGCGGTTTTGACATGCAAAAAATAACTGCTATAGCAATTATCAAGTTATACGCTCCGGACTTCGTTAAAATGGAGGAAGTTATCCAACGGATAACCGTTTCCTAAACCTATAAAAGGGCACGAATCTCCGACCAGAAAAGGGAAGTATTTTTCCAGACACTATCTTTCTTTAAGTGGAGAATTCTTTGTTTCACAAGAAAATGCTAACTTTACCATCAGAGGGTTTGTGACTGGCTAACCCTGGTCTCCTCTGATCTCTTGTTTCTTATCTTTCAGGCCCTCAACATCATCACTATCTGTGTTGTTCAACTAACTGATTCCTTAATTGTTATCAGTTGGCATTGTCTGTGAGAAGAAGATTGTTTTACAGTTTTCTTCTCCGTGACAAAAGGTTGATGGTACGGACCAGATCGAGGGCTATTAGCCCAAGCCATCAGGGAAGCAGAGATGCTTCAAGCAACCCTCATCGCGATCGCCAATCTGCACCGGTCATGCAGACTTCATCTGTCCAACATGTGCAATCCATGGCGGCCGCAATGGCAAAGCTGACTCACCAAAACCAAGAGTTAAGAATGGAAATTAATCTAAGGAGGCAGACACGTGAAGAACGTGAAGAAGGAGGACAAACGCAGAGTCATGATGATAGAGAGAATACTGAGATTGGAAGTCAGTTAAGAGGTACCACTTCACGAGCGGTACCACATTTGAAGGAAGAGATGGACCAAATGAAGAGAGTCATGGAGGAAATGAAAGAGAATATGAGAAGGGCGAATCCTATAGAAGACTTAGTCCACCAAACTGATTCCCCCTTTACGACTTCCATCAACGGACACCCTCTACCATCAAAGTTTAAGTTGCCTTCTCTAGATTTGTATGATGGAACACGTGACCCATTTGATCACATTGCTACCTTTAAGACCACCATGCATCTTCAAGGGGTTCCCAACAAAATAATGTGTAGAGTCTTCCTTACTACCCTCAAGGGCCCAGCACGAGTTTGGTTCAGCAAAATACCCCCGAATTCGGTAAGTTCTTTTGAAGAGTTGAGCAAGTTGTTTGTTAATAACTTCATTGGAAGACAAAGACACAAGCGTTCCTTGTCCAGCTTATTGACCATAGAACAGGGAGAGAACGAGAGCCTACAGTCATTCATCACCCATTTCAACAGAGAAGCCCTGAGTATGGACGAAGCAGATGATAAGCTCCTATTGGCAGCCTTCCATAATGGGGTGAATTCGAATTTGTTCATACATAAACTCTATGAAAAAGAGCCCCAGTCCATGGCCGAACTTGTCCATTTGGCTCAAAATTTTATGAATGCGGAAGATGTGATCATTACTAAGAAGAGGAAGAGGTTTGAGAGAGTAAACTCAAACCCCAGTCGCCATCCCAAGCAAGGCCCTCGTCCAAAGAAGGGACGGACGGAAGAAAGGAAAGATCGAGATAGTAAGAAGCCAGGCTCTTCAGCACGGAACCAGCAATATACCCCTTTGAACATCCCACTTGAGCAGGTCCTTATGCAGATCAAGGATGATCCTTCCTTAAAGTGACCGGAGAAAATGAAAGGAGATCCCAATAAGCGCAATAGGAACAAGTATTGTCATTTCCATAGGGATCATGATCATGATACAGACGAGTGTTTTGATTTAAAGCAGCAAATTGAAAATCTCATAAGGCAAGGGAAGTTGAGGAATTTCCTTGGACGAGACCACAGGGACGAGAAACTGAAAGGGAAGATGGAAGAATCATCACGACCACCGCTCGGAGAAATAAGAGTCATTATAGGGGGAAATTCGACAAGCCAGTCGTCCAAGTCCAAGAAAGCATACTTGAAGGTAGTGCAGAGCGTCCAACTTTCTGGACGGTCACTGAGAGCAAGGTTCACGGACGAACAAGCAATAACCTTCACGGACGAAGACACTGATAGAATTCATCACCCCCATGATGATGCTCTCATCATCACCTTACTAATTGCTGACTACACAACTAAAAGAGTGCTTGTGGACAACGGAAGCTCGGTGGACATTTTATATTATCCAGCTTTTCAGCAGATGAGGTTAGGACGAAACCAGCTCCGTCCAGTAAACTCCCTCCTAGTAGGTTTTGGTGGAATGAAAGTATAACCCATGGGTACTATTTCCTTATCAGTGGTAATGGGGGCATACCCACGACAAATCACCAAGGATGTGAACTTCCTTGTGATAGATTGTTCATCCTCCTACAATGCCATAATTGGAAGACCAACTTTGAATAGTTGAAAGGCTGTTACCTCTACTTACCACCTATCAGTCAAGTTTCCAACAGAACACGGAGTAGGGCAGGTACAAGAGGACCAACTAGCAGTAAAAGAATGTTACCTGGCCATGTTGGCCATGGATGAACAAGTTCAAGCCATGAATATTGAAGAAAATAGAGTTTTAGCAGAGCCTACCGAAGCATTGGAAGATATTTCCTTGGATGAAGATAACCCTGAGAGGTGTACCAGGGTCGGAGCAGATCTAGAAGAGAAAATTAAGAAGGACCTCGTCCAGTTTTTGAAGAAAAATATTGATGTGTTTGCGTGGAGTCATGAGGACATGCCGGGTATAGACCCTAGTGTCATTACCCACCGTCTGAATGTATGTCATTCCTCCAAGCCAGTGCTGCAAAAGAAGAGGGTGTTTGCCCCTAAGAGAGATGATGCTATCAAAGACGAGGTTCAAAAGTTGATGGTGGCGAAGTTTATTCGGGAAGTGTACTACCCGGATTGGTTGGCCAATGTAGTAATGGTCAAAAAGGCAAACGGCAAGTGGAGAATATGCGTAGATTTCACTAACTTAAACAAGGCTTGCCCCAAGGATAGTTATCCGCTGCCACGCATTGACCAGTTGGTAGACTCAATTGCGGGCCACAAGTTGCTTAGCTTCATGGATGCTTTTTCTGGATACAATCAGATAATGATGAACGAGGTAGACCAAGAGAAAACATCATTTGTCACTAGTCAAGACTTATTCTGTTATAAGCTGATGTCATTTGACTTAAAGAACGCAAGGGCGACATATCAGAAATTGGTCAACCACATGTTTCGTCCGCAGATTGGGCGGAATGTGGAAGTCTATGTAGATGACATGCTGGTGAAGAGTCAAGACGAAGGAAGGCATCTAGACGACCTGCAGGAGACATTTGACACACTGAGACAGTATCACATGAAGCTGAATCCTAGCAAATGTGCTTTTGGAGTATCATCAGGGAAATTCCTTGGCTTTATGGTCTCCCACAGGGGAATTGAAGCAAATCCTGATAAAATTCAAGCAATACTAGACATGAAGCCTCCACAAAATACTAAAGAAATCTAATCCCTTACTGGACGAGTTGCTGCACTCAACAGGTTTGTCTCTAAAGCCACTAACAAATGTTTACCATTTTTTAAGGTTCTTAGAAAAGTATTCGAATGGACCGATAAGTGTCAGAGAGCTTTCGAAGATCTGAAGGCATACCTTACCATGGCTCCATTGCTAAGTCCGTCAGTGGTGGGAGAGGAGTTATATTTATACTTAGCAGTAACCCCACATGCCGTGAGCTCAGCGTTGATAAGAGAAGAAGATAAAGTGCAAAGACCTATGTACTATACGAGTAAGGCATTGAGGGGAGTGAAAGGACGGTATCCACAAATGGAGAAATTAGCCTTCGCATTGATCACCGCTTCCAAGAAGCTAAGGCATTATTTTCAAGCACATGTCATTAATGTCATGACAGATCATTCGCTCAAGAAGGCAATGAATAGACTAGAAGCTGCAGGACGATTGATCCAGTGGGCTGTAGAGCTTAGTGAGTTTGACATTAGATATCAACCAAGGCATGTCATAAAAGCTCAAGCACTAGCAGATTTCATTACGGAGTTTACCCCAAGTCACGATGAGACAGAAGGCAGTAAAAGATGGGTCGTCCATGTAGATGGTTCGTCTACACGGCATGCAAGTGGAATTAGTGTGGTCCTACAATCCCTAGAAGGAGACAAACTGAAACATAAGGTTCGTCTACAGTACCAAGCAACTAACAATGAAGTCGAGTATGAACCCCTTCTCAAAGGGCTAGAATTGGCTAAGTCTGTGGAAGCCAAGTCTATACTCGTCCTGGGGGATTCTCAGTTGATCATGGGGCAAGTAAATGGGATGTATGAAGCGAAGGAAGAACGGATGAGGAAATACCTTAGTAGAGTGATGCGCCTTATGAAAAGATTTGAAAAAGCTGACTTCGTTCAAATCCCAAGGGAGGAGAATGTGGAAGCTGATACCATAGTAAAAGAAGCCTCAACAAATGAATCTATGGACGAATCTGATGAAGTTCAGTATATGCCAAGTATAGATATCCTAGAAGTACAACAGGTGGAGAGCAGAGGAAATTGGATGACCTCGATTATATCATACTTGAAAGACGGACGACTACCAGAAGAGAAGGACGAAGTCAGGAAGTTGAGGGTGAGATCGGCTAGGTACGTTCTTATGGACGAAGTGCTATACAAGAGGGGCTTTTCTCAACCTTATCTTAGGTGCTTGGCTTCGAACGAAGCAAACTACGTACTAAGAGAAGTTCATGAAGGAGCATGTGGCAATCACTTAGGAGCCAGGTCCCTTGTCCACAAGGTCGTCCGTGCAGGGTATTACTAGCCAAATATGCAAGCTGATGCTAAAGCATACGTCAAGGTCTACGACCAATGCCAACGGTTTAGTAATGTCCCCAGGCAACCATCAGAGTACCTCACCCCGATGATGGCACCGTGGCCCTTTGCACAATGGGGACTAGACATTTTGGGTCCCTTTCCTCTAGGTACAAGGCAGATGAAGTTTCTAGTTGTGGGCATCGATTACTTCACCAAATAGGTGGAAGCTAAACCGTTAGCAAGTATCACACAACAAAATGTTAAAAATTTCGTGTAGAAGAACATTGTGTATAGATTTGGAGTGCCCAAGGTATTGGTGTCTGATAACGGACGACAGTTTGACAATGCACTCTTTAGGGACTTCTGCGCACACTTTGGAATACATAATCACTATTCCTCACCCGCTCATCCCCAAGCAAATGGCCAAGCTGAAGTAGCAAACTGATCTTTGTTGAAAATCATCAAGACTCGGCTTGAGGGGGCAAAGGGGGTATGGCCAGATGAGTTGCCTGGTGTTCTATAGGCGTACAGGACGACAGTGAGAACCCCTATGGGGGAAAATCCTTTCAAGCTAGCTTATGGAAGTGAAGTAGTCATACCTGCAGAAGTACATATGGCCAATCACAGGGTGATGATGTATCAAGATAAGGACAATGAGGAGCAACTCCGTTTGAACCTCGATCTAATAGACGAGGTAAGGGCAGATGCAGAACATAGGACAGCAAAGTACAAAAACCTCATGGCTACGCAATATGATGCAATGGTGAAGCCAAGGCGTTTCAACATAGGAGATCTTGTCCTGAGAAAGGTCTCTTTGGCAACCAAAATCCCAGCACATGGGAAATTGGGCCCAAATTGGGAAGGACCCTACAAAGTTATCAATTGTAAAAGACAAGGATCCTACTACTTGGAGGCCCTGGACAGGAGGAAAATGGAACACCCTTGGAATGTGGAGCACCTGAGGAGGTACTATCAGTAAAAGTGAGTCTAGACGAAGTATGACCATGGACGAGCTTGGACCTTGTCTTTTTACTTATGTTCTACTTACGTTTAATGTTGTTTGTGTTTGATACTACTACTTTACTATTTATGTTGTGTTGCGATTATGGACGAAGTTATGGAGTTTGTACTTATTAAATAAAAAGAAAGGCATTAATATGTATATGCCTTATCTGTAAACAATATTTATGTTATGTACAAAATGTTGTGTAAATTTCTAATCTCCATGCTATTTTCCTTCGAACTAACCCACAACAAGGCCGAAAAGCCCAAGACGAGGAAATTCTCCGGACGCGGAGATGTAACTTCAATAAACTAGGGAAATGTATGCACGTCCAAGTATAGACGAGAAAACTTTCCCCAAGAAATGGCGTCCACAAAACGTTCGTCCCTGAAACAGACGGGATGAAACATAGTACGTCCACACATGGACGGATAATGGCACGTCCACAAAACGTTCGTCCCTGAAATAGACAGGATGAAACATTGTACACGCCTACACATGGACGGATAAATGCAAAGACAAGATGTTTTGACTTATTGACTAAAACATTCTAAAGCAATCTAGTTTATGGATGAATGCAAAGTTGTCTTATTTGCATTAGAAATGAAAAACGGCGAAGTCTCAAGACGAGTGATGCTGGTAATTAGTATTTCACCAAGACAAGTATTTCACCAAGATGAGTTATATCTTAAAAGTTCCAACTACTTTATAAGGTATTACTTTCATGGACGAGTAGAAATTTAAAACGAAACCACAAATAACTTTCATCCATGTTATAACAAAAAAAAGAAAAACAAGTAAAGCAATTGTTTTAAGGGTGGACAACCAACGTCCAAACACCCTTGAAAAGTAAAACTAGATAACTTGTCTGAAAGCTATGGACGAGATTAATATAAAGTTACAACAACAAGTCTTAAGATTAAAAACCAAAAAAAAAAAAAAAAAGGTAAGTAAAAAAGCATAATCAGGCTGGAGGGGCGTCAGTGTTCTGGTCGTCCTGGGGTGGCTGGGTTGTAGCATCATCCTCTACGTTAACATCTTCTGAGCTTGTCTGGAGGAGGGAACTGGTAGGAGCACCACTAAGATTAATTTTGATAGAACTGAAGTCAATATTGGGGAAGTTCTCCACGGTGTCCAGCCTGAAGTCCTCAAACCCAGCTGCATAGTTGGTATCCAGTAGGTCCGTAAACTGCTTGGACGCCTTAAACTCTGCAACTGCGTCTTCCTTGGCCTTCTTGAGAAGATCACTCAGCTCGTCATTCTTCTTTTGCAAGTGATCAAGACGAGTGTCCTTCTCCACAACATCAGTCTTCAGCTCTTCAATCTGATTTTGCAGCTCCTTTGCCCTTTCATTGGCCTTAGCAACTGCCTCAGCCCACTGTTTGCTCTCGTCCTTCACTTCCTTGATTCTCCTCTCCAACAAGACCCTCGTCTTGTCCAGATCAATTGCTTGCCTGGACGCAGCAATGAACTTGGACATAGCTTGAATCAAGGTTTTTGTTAGGAATCTTATCAAAAAGGACTAGACAAAAAAGAAAAAGAAAGGAAAAGTATACATACTTTGAAAAGGTCATGAACCCCAGAATGCTCGAAGTCCTTCAAAGACATGTTGTAGCAGGCAGTCATGTCCGCATCAGTCACAGCCATCCCAAATCTTTCCCAAGCTAGATCCTCGTTCCCAATAAGGTGTTGAGGTACTTGGTGAGAAGGCTGAGACGAGGAAGGAGCCATAACTGTGGACGGGGCTTGCATAGGAGAGTCCTTGGGTTCTGAATCAAGGATCTGGACGTCTTCAGGCTCATGAACAGGAATAGGTGTGGATTGAACGTCCTTAGGCTTAGACGACTTGTGTTTGACCTTTTTCTCCCTACGCCTGCTTGGAAGGTTCCCCAAGTCAACCCCTAAGGATAAATTCTTTCTTTTATCACCTACTGACGGATGAGATTGAGGCGGTGCCTCCTGCCCAACTGCCTCATTCACAACTTCTTTACCTTTGTTTTCCTTCATTGTAGCTATTCCTGAAAAGAAAGATGTTAAAAAAAAAAACAAACAAAACAAAAAAAGGGGAAAAGGGGAAACAATTAGGCGAGCTTACGTCTACGGATGGTAAGCTCGTGTGCAAGGGCTTCAGTAGACGGGTTAGGACCCAAACCCCAAGTGGCAAGACGTTGGAGACTAAGCAAAGAATGGAAAGCCCTGTCAGTGTGCAGACGAACTTTTTGAATCCGTTTAATATAAAACCTGCCTAAGTGAGGTCGTCTAGCACCTGTGCAAAAAAAAAAAATAAATAAGTAAATAAATAAATAAAAATTAGACAGCCGTCTACAAAGGTAAATACAATACAAAATGAAACGACAACCATAAGCATACCTTCAGGACGAAGGTTCCCTAACTCTCCTGTGTAGGGAGGAAATGGGTCTTGAGAAACCTCGAGGGGGCGTCCAGCCCAGAAACTTGAGACGAAGAAGAACTCCGTCTTCCAGTTCCTATCCAAGGAAACTATAGACTTAATCAATCTATAATCCTTCCCTCTGGCTGTGAATTGATAAAAGCCAAGGGACTGATTAATCTCGGAAGGCTTGTAATAATAAAGGAACTCGTCCACGGTAAGAGGACAGTTCCCCTCAAATACCTCCCTCTACAAAACTTGCATGGAGACAATTAACCTCCATGCATTGGGGTTAAGTTGACAAACACCTATACCTAACCTAGTAAGTAATTCTCTGGCAAAAGCATTTAAAGGTAACCTAAGTCCACCTAAGAGATAGGCTTCGTAAATACCTATCCCAAAATGTGGTTGACAGCACCACTCCCCACGAATTGCTAACCTAGGCTTGAGGTCGTCTGGGATTTGGTACCACTTCTTAAGTAAGTCTAATCTCCTATCATCCGTCTTGGATTCTATTCCTATAGCACAACTGTACACTACCTCAACCTCGTCCTAAACTACGGACGAGGGAGCACTTGTACCAGCCTGGGATCCAGACTCGTTCCTCGTCTTAAGTCCTTGGGGAACGTCTAAAGGAACCCTAAGGACACCGGACACATACTCGTCCGTGGTGTTTCCTTCACTACTAGTGCTGCTATTACTACTATCACTAGAGCCACTAAAACTACTTGGGTCATGATACTTGTCTATGGCTTTGCCCAAACTATTACTAGACGAGGAAAGAACGGTCTCAGACATTTTTAGGAAAACTTAAAATCTGAGGACGAGGATTAAAGAAATACCTAAAATCTAGATAAGGAAACTAAGGACGAGAGGATACTTCTAGACGAGGCGCTAAGACGAGGATGCTCAAGGAAGGAAATCTCAGAAATATGAAGGGTACTGGAGGAATTCTACTATTAATAGGCTGAAAACTTAGGGATGTGAAACGACGCAGCCAACCAAAATATGACACGTGGCATACTCCTCGAAAAAATAACTAGACGCATCAGTTTATCAGTAAGATTGTGACACATGGCACGCCCAGTTGCTAGCATTAAGTGCACATTTTGAAAATTGCCTAAAATTATCCTTAAGACGACCCATGGACAAGGGGGCAATTGATGGTGTCTAAAAATAACCAATTCCTTATTCGTCCATAGAGGTCGTCCATAGAAAGGGTAAAAGAAGTGAACACTCATCCTTAGTCCACAAGGGATATAAAGACTAGCTGTCTGTCCGTCGTCCATAGAGATCTTTGGACGACGTCTCCTGACTAATGAACAATCTCCCGTCCAACAGTGCTTAGGACGAGCCTAACAACGGTTTTGACATGAAAAGATAACTGCTATAGCAGTTATCAAGTTATACGCTCCGGACTCCATGAAAATGGGGGAAGTTATCCAATGGATAATCGTTTTCTAAACCTATAAAAGGGCACGAATCTCCGACCAGAAAAGGGAAGTATTTTTCCAGACACTATCTTTCTTTAAGTGGAGAATTCTTTGTTTCACAAGAAAAGACTAACTTTACCATCGGAGGGTTTGTGACCGGCCAACCCCGGTCTCCTCTGATCTCTTGTTTCTTATCTTTCAGGCCCTCAACATCATCACTATCTGTGCTGTTCAACTAACTGATTCCCTAATCGTTATCAAACTTAAACTCAATATTCTTTTTAGGAAGAATTACAACCCCCCTCCCTTGAGATTTGAAAAAATTAACACTACCTTATTTTGTTTATATTAGTAATAAAATATTCTAAACTTCTATAAGAATCTCTTTACAAAAGTTTTATCATGGTTAATAAAAAAATAACTGATAAATTAAAAATAAAAATGCAAAATTTATCAAGCACCAAAACACTTGCAATAGTAAATCTCCCCATAACCCGTCGAAAAAAGAAAAATAATAATAACCAAAATTCATACTTAATATTTTTAAATACACTTTAGTTAAAATTTTAGAACAATGAAGAATTTTAATTCTGGAATGGAGGTTTAAAACAAAGGGCAATTTAGCACACAACATTTTTAATAGTATTACTTAAACAAAATTTGGTCAATCGGACGTCTAGGGAGAAAGTGTTTTTTCCCTTCAAGTTTGGGGTGGAGTATCATTTTTCTAAATTTCAAAAGAGAGGAGTGTAATTACCCATTTTTTTATGACTCATCATGTACGCATTTGTTTGAATATTGACTCAAGGATTTGATCATTGAAAATTTTTGTAGAAAAATATTGTTGAACTCTCTTTGTTTACCTTACACAAAGAGTACTCAATAACTAATATTGTGTTAAGTTAATCATTAAATATTGTGAATATTTTACATTTTTTTGAATTTTTAAAAAATTTTCAATTTTTAATATTTTTTATAGATTTTTTTTTTTATAAATCATCAATAATTGTTATTTAAATCTTAATAGACTATACTTTTTTTTGATGAACTCTTAATAGACTATACTATTCAACCTATGACCCACTGATTAAGACAATTACCCAAACGAGCCAAACCCTGATCAAGTTGATAATTGTATCTCTTAATTTGTTTGCGTTTATTTTCATAATGAAGACAATGCATGCAACGATCATCTGGAAAATAATTGTCCCGTGCAATTATGATGGGTAAGTTTCTTTGCAAGTTGCAACTATAGTTAATCCTTTGAAAGGAATTAGACTTTTGCTTTGATCACTTCAAAGCAGGGAACTTATCATCACTATCACTAAACTAGAACTCCACAGTCCAGCTCCATTTTTTTTATTTTTCATACCTCATACTCTCTTGCTTTCTTCTTTTTTCGTCTATAAGTTGTATGTGGAGGTTGCCTTGGACCTGGCCAATGCACCAGTCAAGAATTATGACAACCTGATTGAGAAAAGAGGAAAATAAAAACTTTTTCTATTTTTATGGACCATAGAATAAGAGTAACTTTGTCTCTTTAAGATTTTTTGCATTATTTATTTTTAATACCTTTCAAAATTAGAAAGGATTAGGATTTTTATGGACTGATCTCAAAATCCCAAATTTTTATTAGGTAAATCAATTATTGACTAGAGGTTTATGTGTAGATTACCGTGTAGAAGTTTATGAAGTGACAATTGGATATAGGGAGAACAGAGAGAGATTGCAGAGAAATGGTGAATTAGTTGTGCTTTTGATTTGATTGATTGTATTGAAGTTTGCCTGTTTATGTATTTGATTCAATTCGTGGACCTAAATTTCAGTTTGGATTGTATATTTGTAATATATATACGTGTATGTGATTATAGTTGTCAATGAGAGCATGAGCTCACACTTCTCTGAATCAAAAGAACAGAACAAGCCCAAAGAGCACAGATTTAAGGACTTTCTTCTACACCCTAAGACGACGATGACTGCAGCTATAGGAAATTGAGCTGAACTTTAGGAAACGAAAATAACAATCTTGAATCAAATGGTCAGTAGCTGCTTTGATATCTAGAGTGTATATTCATAGCATTACACCTGTTATATTCATAGCATTATTACACCAACTTTCTATACTTTTGTACTCTTGCTTTTGAGAACTAATAATAACATTCTATCTTTTATAAATAATAATAAATTAATGTAATGGTTCAATGGATAATTTATAAAAACTGTTCAATTTTTTATTTAAAATATTAATTTTCTTAATCTCTATAATTAGTATATTATTGATATCATTTTTATCTTATTCTAATCATATTAAGCTGATGAATTTTGTAAAATTTTAATCCAATTTCTTTTTTTATAAATAGAAGGTTTAATCAAGTTAATCTAACTAAACGTCTTTATAGAAAAATCTGCCTAACATTAATAGTCAAATTAAGTTCAAACAGAATAAGGATTGAAACTCTTATGAAGTCCCACCTAAACTCATAGTCCAAACAGAATAAGGATTGAAACTCTTATCTTTCCGAGAATAAGGATTGAAAACTAATGGAAATATCATCAGCTGTATCTCGGCCGCACCTCACGTCCTTTATCTTCTATTTTCCAATAAATTCAAATTGGAGACCTAGACGACTTAGAAGAGCAATGCCAAATAACAACTACAGAAATATCGTAAACACTATAAAAGCAGGCCTAGGTCTATGCCAAACAAATTTGCATTAAATTATCTTCAGAAAGTCGATTAAAGGTTTGAGCCTTCTCCTCCTGTTTGTCTTTCCTCCTTTTATGTGTGTGTATATATGTATATATATTACTGCTTGCAAATACTGACTTCTATTTACTAATCTAGATTAATCTCAGCTTTTTCTAAATCATATTGTCTATATGTTTCTGTTATTTTATATGATATGATCATATGAGGAATTCTGCCATCTGTTGTTTTCAATAAAGCTGGGTAATATTTTTTTTAACCGAAAATATGCTTTCTGGCTTACAGCAGCTTGCGCGCTTTGACTCTTTGATGAGTAATTTATATGAAAATCATATTCTAAGAGAAAAAGTACTTAAGATTCAAAGGTTATATTCAATGCCGGCTAAACAGTGCAGTGGAGAAACAGAGGCCGTCGCCTAAGGCCCAAGCAAAAAAAATGCCCCCAAATTTTAATCAATAGGGTTATTTATAATTAATAAATAAAATAATATTTTTTTACCAGATGAAAAATAAATAGAAAATAGAGAAAAATGCAATATCCATGATATTTTTACAACACTTTTACAATTATGCTAAGTAACAGGTTGTTACAACCTGTTATTGATAGCAAATAATTATAGTCATATTTTCAAAGAGAGAGAGAGAGAGGGAAAAAAAAAAGCAACTTAAAACCTAGGATTTGTTGTAAAAAAGTATTGTGAATGTTGTACTTCTAAAAAAAATAAGAATAATAATAAGAGTTTAATTAGCAAACTTTTACTAGTTTTCGTCTAAATCCACTACTAACGCCATTCTTTTACGTACTATTATCAATCTATCATATCAATAAGTATGAAAAAATTTGTCAAATTTTTTCTGTTTATAAAATTTCTAAAATTAAAATTAAAAAAAATTCGACATAGTTTATGTTAATTAATAGTAATTTTACATCTAAAACAAGATAATCAATTTTCGCCTTAGGCCCCCAAATATATCAAGCCGGCCCTAGTTATATTTAGAAGTTTAACTTTTTGTAAAGACTTATGAGGATGTTGAACCTAGCTACAATTTTGATTTTCTACAAAGAAAAATACAAAATAATTCAAATACAGTCATTTTGTGTCTTTTCTTTTGTTTGTTTATGCATATGGAGGACCTAGTTTCACATAAGGCTCGATCTAAGTCTATTTGACATGTTCAATGATTTCTGCAATTTTACTATTTTGTACCATCCTTCTCTTTTGCCTCTTTTTTTTTTTTTTTCCTATTTATATATATATTTATATATTTTTCCAGAGTCGGAGAGAAAGTGATGTCGCAGTAGCCTAAAGAAAGCACACACGATGCTCTCTTGATGGAACAGAAACTAAACTGTTAGTTCCTGGTAGTAAACCTCGAATCCACGAGGGGTTTCCCTGAATCCATGAGGAGAAATAAACTGGAATCTACCAAAAGAAAATTTGACAAAACGTCTGTATTTATTGATAATAGTCTAATTTGCCACTGACGGCTACAAAACATATAAATACTGAGAAAAACGTCTAAAAACCCTAATTCGCCCTAATTACGCGATTAGGTCACAAAAATACCAAATTTTACCAAAAATGGCAAAATTGAGTTAAATGCAAAATCATAAACTACTGACCTTAAGGGTCGTCTCAAAACAAACGAGACCTTATTTTGACTTTTAAATTAAAAGTTATTAAGGAAAAACAAATATTACTATAAATAGTAAAAACATTGTTTTCGAGGCCTTAATGAAGGAATTCGCCTAAATTTCGCCGACATTCATGGTATCATGAATCTGGATCAGAATGTCATTTCCCTTCAACCTGCCAAATTTCATGCAATTCTGACACTATTACCTCGATGGCCCCTACTGGCACCCCCCTTTGATCTTGCGTTGTGACTTCCTATGCCCCTGCTGCTCCAGGAATACATGTGTTGTCTGTTCTACATCAGTCCCCCCCTACTTGAAAAGAACTCGACCCTGAGTTCCCACCATTTGGTTCATCAAGAGGATGATAATCATACAAGTCAGCAACATTGAAGGTAGAAGAAATTCTCATGTCTGGAGGAAGAGCAACCACATAAGCATTGTTGTTGATCTTCTTAGTAATCTGAAACAACTCATACTTCTTGTCCTTCAATTTGTTGTAGGTACCAACAGGAAATCTCTCCTTTCTAAGATAGACCAGCATTAAATCCCCAACATTGAATATCTTCTCACGCCTCTTCTTATCAGCAGCTTCCTTGTACTTGGCATTTGTAGCTTCAAGTTTCTACCTCACCTCCTCTTGCATGGCCTGAATACGTTCAGCCATATTTTCTGCTGCTTGACTCACTCCTGGAAGCTCAGGTAAAGGTACCAAGTCCAAAGCGTGTTTTGGGGGCACGCAGTAGACAATGGCAAATGGAGACTTACCAGTGCTTCTATTGACTGAGCTATTGTACTCAAACTCTGCTTGGGACAATGCAAGATCCCACTGCTTGGGCTCCTCGCCTAAGATACACCAGATTAGATTCCCCAAAGTACGATTAACCACTTTTGTCTGGCCATCAGTCTGAGGATGACTAGTGCTGCTGTAATTCAAGGAAGTGTCAAAACGCTTCCACAAAGTCCGCCAAAAGTGACTAATGAACTTGGTATCCCGATCAGAGGTGATGGACTTTGGCACTCCATGCAAACGCATAACTTCCTTAAAGATCAGATTGGCCACTCGAGTAGCATCTGAAGTCTTCTTGCATGCTATGAAGTGGGACATCTTCGAGTACCTGTCAACCACAACAAAAACAGAATCCATACCTCGTTGGGTTCGAGGAAGACCCAGTATAAAGTCCATAGACAGATCCTCCCATGGTGCTTGTGGAACTGGCAAAGGCATGTATAAACCAGTATTCTGAGATAGACCCTTAGCAGTTTAGCAAATTGGACACTTCCTCACATGATTGCCAACATCCCTCTTGAGTTGCGGCCAATAATACTTCTCTTCCACCAGTGCTATAGTCTTATCTCTGCCCATATGTCCACCTAAACCTCCACTGTGCAACTCCCTAATAATTTGCTCCCTTAATGAACTTTTAGGGATGCATAATTGGTTATCCCGAAAGAGGAAACCATCCTGGATGTACATACTATTAACAGCAATATGAGTTTGTTGACACTTACCTCAAATATCACCAAAATCCTCATCATTCTCGTATAGCTCCTTAAGGCAATCAAACCCGACAACTTTAGTACGTAGGGTGGTCAACAAAGATGCTCGCCTGCTGAGTGCATCAGCTACCTTATTAGTAACACCAGACTTGTGCTTCAATGTGAAATGGAAGCGTTGTATATAAGCTACCCACCGAGCATGCATCCTGTTAATGCTAACTTGACTATTGATGTGCTTCAATGCCTGATGATTCGTGTATAATACAAACTCCCTCTGAATCAGGTAGTGCTCCCAATGCTTAAGAGTCCGTACTACAGCAAAGAACTCCAGCTCATAGGTCGACCATTTACTTCGAGCTTCACAAACTTTCTCACTAAAGAATGCTACTGGTCTGTTGTCTTGTGAAAGGACATTGCCTATCCCGATCACAGATGCATCACACTCCACCTGAAACACCTTATCGAAGTTGGGCAATGCCAAAACCGGGGCTGTGCTCAACTTTTCCTTGATCAAGGCAAAGCTTTGCTCTGCCTCCTTTCCCCATAAGAACTTCCCCCTCTTCAAACACTCAGTGATAGGGGGCTACTATGCTACTGAAATCTCGAACAAACCTTTGATAAAAGGTTGCTAGCCCATGGAAGTTTCGCACATCATTCACTATCTTTGGGGTTGGCCATTCTCTGACTGCACGGACCTTGTCCTCATCAACATGAATCCCATCTGCACTGACCATATACCCTAAGAACAGCAACTTATCAGTCAAGAAGCTGCATTTCTTCAAGTTGATATACAACTCATTGGCCTACAACACCGCTAATACTTCTCGCACATGATTATAGTGGGCTGCTTCTGTCTTACTGTAAATCAGGATATCGTCAAAATAAACTACCATAAACTTTCCAATAAATGGTTTCAATACCTGATTCATAAGTCTCATGAAAGTGCTGGGAGCATTGGACAACCCGAAAGGCATTACCATCCACTCATACAACCTCTCCTTTGTCTTAAAAGCTGTCTTCCACTCATCTTCAGGTCGGATTCGAATCTGATGATACCCACTCTTGAGATCCAGCTTGGTGTAAAACTTGGACCCGCTCAACATATCAAACATGTCGTCTAGTCGAGGAATAGGAAATTGATACCTGACTGTGATCTTGTTGATGGCTCGACTATCCACACACATATGCCAGCTCCCATCCTTCTTTGGTGTTAACAAGGCCAGTACTGCACATGGACTCATACTCTCCCTGATCTGCCCCTTGCTCAGAAGCTCATCCACCTACCCTTGTAGAATCTGACCTTCTAGAGGATTCATTCTGTAATGTGGCAGATTTGGTAGACTAGCCCCAGGAGCTAAATCAGTGCAATGCTGGATGTCGCGCATTGGTGGTAAACCTGCAGGCAGCTCTTCTGGAAAAAGCACTTCAAACTCCTTGATCAATGGTTGGATTGCCTCTGGTATTACAGCAACCTTCTTTGGCTTGCCATCTGTCACCACTACAGCATATACCTATTTCAACTCCTTACACTCCCTATCAAACTCATCTTCATTGAGGAGTGCTGGCTTTCCCTCCACTTTAGAAGTTTTGAGTATACTGCCTTCCTTAATAGGACCAAGGACAATTTTTCTGTCATTCTTAAAAAACACATACACATTATCCTTACACCTATGAGTAGCATCTATATCATACTGCCAAGGTCTACCCAGTATTAAATGACATGCATCCATTTCAACAACATCACAAACTACTTCATCTACATAAAATTTACCCATAGAAAAAGTAATACGGCATCGTTGAGTAACAAGAGTTTCCATATCCAACCTATCTTGTACGGAGAGGGATGCTTTTCTGTTTTCAGTCCCAACTTGGTAACCAAACTCTTCGACGCAATGTTCTCTACACTGCCACTATCAATGATCAAATCACAGACCCTCTTACTGATGGTGCATCGTGCTCGGAAGAACTCATTCCGCTGATCACCATATTCCACCCTTAGTGTGAGCAACAACCTCTGAATCACCAAAGATTGCCCAATGGCACGCCTTCCTCGTCCTCTTGGACCTCATTAGGATCATAGGCATACAGATCAGCATCATTATACACCTTTTCACCCTCCTGTTCACCTTCTACCTCGCCCTCTTCTGCCACCACCAAATTCACTGCGGCTCGCTTAGGGAAAGTACTAGATCGATGTCCTGGTTCTCCGCACCTATAACACTTATTCCCAGTTGGGCTACGGAACCTGCTACTGCCACTGTGGATTGGTTGACACCACTATTCTCCCTAACCATGGGTTGTGATCGTGGTGTAAACATGGGTTGTTTACCTTTATTGGCAGTTGAACCAGAGGACTCCGAATTGCGGTTGGAAAACTTCGAACCTGCCCTGAGATGCTGATATTCTATTTTCTTGGATAAGGTTACAACCTCATTCAAAGTATCTAGGGTTTGTAGGGATACCTGATCTCGGATGGAAACTCGCAACCCGTGTACAAATCGGGATATCCGTTGATCTTCAGTTTCCTCCAAATCATTGCAATTCGCCAACCTGTCAAACTCCTCCATGTACTCATTAACTGTCCGAGTTCCCTGCCTGCAATCTTGGTATTATTTGAACAACTCCTGCTGGTAATCTGGTGGTAAGAACCGATCTTCCATTAATCTTTTCATTCTCCTTCATGATCATATTGGGAGCTTCCGTTCGCGGGTACGGTTTAACTGAACACGATCCCACCAGGCAGATGCTCCTCCCTTCAATTTGTAGGCCACCAAACACACCTGTTTGTCATCTGTTGTACCTATATAATCGAAAAAAATTTTCCACCTCACTGACCCAATCTATATACTCTTTAATGGAGACATTACCATTAAAGGATGGTAACTCTACTTTCATCCGATAGTCCCTCTGCTCCTGATAATCTCGACCATTATCCCTTGCGGGAACATGTTGATTTCCAAGGACTCTCTCTGCATACTACTCGTCTTCACTGTCTTCTTCATGGTAGTCTTGCTGCCTGTTCCGGTTTGGGCCACGATGGGGAGGGCCACGCGCTCAGTTATCACGTCGCTCTTCGTCATCGCGATTTCAGTTTCGGTTAAGCAAGGTGGCAAGCGCTTCTTGAATCTGGTCCATAGTCTGCTGGGTTGAATCACGAAATTGTTTATTTTAATCACAAAAAATCAAGGAACTCAGCCTTAGTGAGGACTGGGTTGTTGACGTCATCACCGCCATCATTGTTGTGGTGGTCACCGTCTCGTCGGTTAGCCATCAGGCCAGGGTAAGTCAAGGCTCTAATACCAACTGATGTCACGGAAGCTTAAAGAAAGCACACACGATGATCTCTTGATGGAACAGAAACTAAATTGTTGGTTCCTAGTAGTAAACCTCGAATCCATGAGGGGTTTCCCTGAATCCACAAGGAGAAATAAACTAGAATCCACTAGAAGAAAATTTGACAAAATGTCTGTGTTTATTGATAATAGTCTAATTTGCCACTGACAGCTACAAAACATATAAATACTGAGAAAAAGGTCTAAAAACCCTAATTCGCCCTAATTACGCAATTAGGTCACAAAAATTCCGAATTTTACCAAAAATGGCAAAATTGAGTTAAATGTAAAATCATAAACTAATGACCTTAAGGGTCATCCCAAAACAGACGGGACCTTATTCTGACTTTTAAATTAAAAGTTATTAAGGAAAAACAAATATTACTATAAATAGCAAAAACATTGTTTTCGAGACCTTAATGAAGGAATTCACCTAAATTTCGGCGACGATCATGATCATGAATCTAGATCAGAATGTCTTTTCCCTTCAACCTGCCAAATTTTATGCAATTCCGACACTGTTACCCCGATGGCCCCTACTGGCACCCCCCTTTGATCTTGCGTTGTAACTTCCTACGCCCTTGCTGCTCTAGGAATGCATGTGCTGTCTATTCTACATCAAAAAGAAAAGACCTGGTGTAATTGCCATGGACCCCAAGTTGATTGATGAAAGTCATGAAACAGTTGCCTCCAAAATTCCAGAGGAGGCCTTTGAAACTACTAGCTCCTTAAATGGAGTGACAATTCAAGGTATTAGCTACCATTGTAGATAAGAACTTGTAGTTAATCCCCTCCTTCGTTTTTGCCTTCTTTTTTTTTTTTTTTTTGGCACAAAGGGAGCTAAAACAGTTTCAACATGCCGAGAGGACAAGGGTTAGGCAGGTAAAGGGATCATTTGGTAATGTTATTCTAGTAACGTTGTTTGTATTTTTTTGAAATATGTGTGAGTGTAAAAGTATGTAAAAATATGTATAATGTTGTTTAAAAACTAAAAACATGTTGTTAAACCACTCTACCAAACGGGGCCAAAACAATTTCAACAGGCCGAGAAGACAAGGGTTAGGCAATTGCGGAAACAACAGCTATGTACTGAGGTAACATGCCCAAACCCATTGCATCCCTTTAAGTCCCATCAATTATGCATATACAAATACTCTTTCTTTTTTTCTTTTAAACCTCGAGAACAAGGCAACACCTATTGCTGGAGTTGTACACCCTACCTCATTAGAAGTAGGTCTAGGTTTTAAAGGATTGACTACAGTTAATTTTAAAGCTTTTATGGAGTGCCATGACTTCAGGGAGAACTTTGCATCTGGATTGTGTATGGGTAACTTTGCATTGAGCGTGCTATGCAAGGTATTAAGGGATATGATTTATTCTAAACTTGATTTCATTAGTGAGACTAAGGGTCTGTTTGGATACAGCTGAAAACTAAAACTAAAAACTAAAAAACACTGTAGCAAAATAATTTTTAAATGTATGAATGGTACCGTGGGACCTATTTTTAATAAAAAGTTGCTGAAAATTGTTTGACAAGTCAAATATTGCGGCTACTAAAATTTGTCCCTAAAAGGCGTGGAAAAAAAAAAAAAAAAACAACACTAGACGCAGACGCTTTCAGCCAAATCCAAATGTACACTAAGCTTCTAGAGTGGGAAACTGTGAAAGATTTGATGAAATCGGGCTTAGGCCTAGACTTCCGTAAACGATTAAGAAGGAAGCCTAAGTCTAAGCTCGATTTCATCAAATCTTTCACCACATTTCCCCACCCGATATTCTTAGTGTCACTAATGAAATCAAGTTCAAAATATTTCATATCCATTAATACCTTGCACAACACGCTCAACACAAAGTTACCCATACACAATCCAAATGTGAAGTTCTCCATGAAATCATGGCATTCTATTTCCTTCTCTAAAAAAGAAACACCGGCATTGAGAACACTAAACCCGCAGAAATCAACTAGGGGTCATCTGGCACCCAAAACTTAGGAAAAGGTTCAGCATCATACTTCCATGCTCGAACATTTCTGTAAAAGCTTCAAAATCAGCTGTGGTCAGTTCTTTAAAGCCTAGACCTCCTTTTGATGAGGTAGGTTCTAAGGCAATCTCCTTGATTATGACTCTACCAGTAGGTGTTGTTTTGTTTTCGAGTTTTAAAATGAAAAAAAAAAAAAAAAAAATCAGTATATGCAAATAATCAAGGGGGGGCTAAAAGGGATGCAATAGGTCCGAATGACTACACATGTTATTGTAGTCTTTGGCCTAATGAAATGCCAGATTTTCTTACAAGGTCTACAACTTTTATCGTTAATTCCTTTAAAAAAATTATAAATAAATAAAAAATTTAAAAAAAAAAAAAAAAAACCTTTTTTTGGCTCTTCTTGTCACCGGAGACCTTCGTCCTCAGGAGCGGAATCACATTGAAGCTTGGAGTGGGGGGTATGGCCCACATAAGCTTCTCAAATATTAATTTTTTACCTCCAAATTTACTTAAAATTTTCAAATAATATATGGCTGGCCCCCTAACTTCTTAATAATATTAGATTTTTACTCCTAAATTTACTTAAAGTTTTCAAAAAAAGATATGAAGTTAGCCAACTCTTCTTATTTCTTGTATGACACTTCTAAATTAGTTCAATTTTTATATTTACTACCATTTTGGTCCCTCAATCTCAAAATTCTAGTTCCACTCCTAATGCCACTATGTTAGTTTAGAGGTTAGGACCTGGGAGGAAAAGGAGGAATAGATGAACTCCTATGTTTTTGGACAAAAGGAACAAGAAAAGAAGATGAGGAGGGCCAAGCAAAAACTCCACCAAATTGAATATGTCAAAAGGTGAGCCAATTAATTTAGAATCATTTACTTCTGTATCTTATGAGATAATCTTATGGAACTTGCCTATCATAACATGTGAGTGACATCCCATACATATGGGTTTCACATGTTGTGTAGATTAATAATAGAGAATTGGGATTTATTATTTATAATAAAATAAAATAAAATAAAAGCTGTCTCCATTTTTCTACTCTATAAAATGAGAAAATATCAATTTATTATCTAATGCTCTCCACATTTTTCTATCCTCGCTCAATACGCACACCAAAATCATGATTTGGGTCTCTTATAATAATCTTATATTTACGAATTTTGAAAGTCAATTAGTCAAATAGATTTAGATCCCACTTCTAATTGTAAAATTAATAGATTCTTAAATTCTTTTTTTTTTTTTTATGATTTTACTGATCTCAAAATTCTTAGATTTGAAGTGTTTTTCATTTGAGTCTATATTTATAGAGGATTTGCAATTCTCAAAAATTATTATTTTTGAATTGTTTTTCATATGAATATAATATTTTATTTTATTTTATAGAGAATTTGAAGTTACAAAGACTATTAAATGTTCTAGAATTTTCTCAACAAAAAATAAAAATAAAAAATGTTCCCGACTTTAATGTGCACCCAAAATTAGTGGGAAGAGACTCAGTGGCTATATTCGCTGATATTGGTGGTAATTTAGTGTAGTTTAGACAACTCTAACTTAAGCTGCATTTCCAGAATTCATAACTAAATAATATAAAACTAACCAGTCTTAGCATTTCATAGACTTCTGACATTAAAATTTTAATCTTTCTCTATCTGTTAGATAATATACTAGCTGTGGTTATTAAAATCTTATGATCCACAACTTTATCCTACGATTTGACTTCGGAACTCAGTACATAGCCCTGAAAGCATAATTTAAGTTTCTACATGCCACAACATAGGTTATCAAGAATAAAACTAACAAACATATAAAAGATCCGATCTAACATAGTCCGTCTGGCAAATCAAGTCAAAGTCAAGCTTCATAATTTCTCTTTGGAATATTTTCCAAGCAAGCTGGATTGGTCAGTTTAAACTGTTTTCTCCCATTGCTTTATTTTGATTTGATACCCTTTTTTTTTTTTTTTTTCCAACTTTTTGAAAATGGACCTTTACAATATTGTCTAAAAGAAAAGGTATGGGTACTTTTAAAAAGTGTGGTTTTAAAATATTTTCATAAATAGGCACTCTGAAGGTCGTTAGAGCACTCAAAGTCAGTGCTCTAAAACCAATTGAATGCTAAAATAGAGAATGCTTTAAAACCCATTAAAAGCTAAAATCATAATTATTAAACCTGGACTGACCCGTTGGAAACCCGGTGACCCAGTTCTTAAACTAGCCCGAATGATTAGTTTACAAAATGATGCAAAGTTTTCTCATACTTGGACCCCAACGTAAATTTCCCTGGTTCACGCCCTATAAAATTAAGCAAATTCTTAGTGATTGCTCGCCAATTGCTCATCTTTGAGTTGAGAAACCCAAATAACGAACTTAACGTCCAAAATTCCAAATGGCCATAACAACTATCTTCCTCTCCTTCCTTCTCCTCCTTTTCGGACATGCAAACTCTGAGTCTCAACTATATGACAAAGAGCAAACCGTTCTCCTGAAACTAAAGCAACATTGGCAAAACCCACCATCTCTAAGCCACTGGCAAAATCCACCATCTCTAAGCCACTTAAACTCCTCCCACCATTGTAACTGGCCAGAGATCACCTGCACCAACGGCTCAGTCACCCAACTACTTCTTCAAAACAAGAACATCAACCAAACAGTCCCACCCTTCATCTGTGACCTCAAGAACCTCACAGTAATTGACCTTTCATGGAACTTCATTTCTCAAGAGTTTCCTAAAGCTCTCTACAACTGTTCCAAGCTTGAAGAGCTCGACCTCTCGCAGAATTACTTCAATGGCACAATCCCCGTTGACATTCACCGCTTGTCTCACCTGCGCCGCCTCAACCTTGGAGCCAACAACTTCTATGGTAACATTCCAGCATCTATTGGACAGTTAATGGAGCTAAGGACGCTTCAGCTTTTCCAGTGTGCGTTTAACGGTTCTTTCCCGTCAGATATCGGCTACTTGTTCAAACTTGAGACACTGCAGTTGGACTATAATGTAAACATGACAGCAGCAGAGTTGCCTTCGAGTTTCACGGAGTTGAAGAAGCTTAAGGTTTTATGGATTACTGCGTCTAATTTGAATGGGGAAATCCCAGACACGATTGGAGAAATGGAGGCTTTGGTGCATTTGGATTTGTCAATAAACAATCTGACTGGGAAAATTCCGAGCAGTTTGTTTATGCCAAAGAATTTAAGTATTGTGTATCTTTACAGAAACCAATTGTCTGGGGAGATTCCTCAGGTGGTTGAAGCATTAAACATTGATGTTATTGACCTCTCCGATAATAAATTGACAGGAAGCATACCTGATGATTTTGGCAGACTCAGAAACATGACAGGTCTGAGTTTGTTTTTGAATCAGTTATCTGGAAAAATCCCAGACAGTATTGGCCGTCTTCCAAGTCTGATGTTCCTCAAAGTGTTTAGCAACAATTTATCAGGGACTCTGCCTCCGGACTTTGGGCGGTATTCTATGCTTGTAGAGTTAAAGGTTGCAGACAATAAGCTTGAAGGCAAGTTACCAGAACACTTGTGTGATAATGAAAGGTTGGTGGGTGTGGTAGCTTATAACAACAACCTCACTGGAGAATTGCCTAAGTCGCTTGGCAATTGCAATGGTTTGAAAATTGTGACTGTTTACAATAATAGGCTTTCTGGGGGTATTCCTAGTGGCCTATGGACATCGTTGAATTTGAGCGTCTTGATTTTAAGCCACAATTCGTTTACAGGTGAGCTACCGCAAAGAGTGGCAAGGAATCTCTCAAGATTGGAAATAAATAACAACATCTTTTCTGGTACGATTCCAGTTGGAGTGTCTTCCTGGAGGAATTTGGTGGTATTTGTGGCGAGTAATAACCTCTTTACTGGCATAATTCCTCAAGAATTAACATCTCTTCCTTATTTAACAACTCTTTTTCTTGATCAAAATCGACTCTCAGGCCCCCTTCCACAAGATATTATATCATGGAAAACGTTAAATGCTCTAAACCTTCGCCGAAATAAAATCAATGGACTTATTCCTCGGGAATTAAGCAATTTGGCCGGTCTTACTGAGTTGGACTTGTCAGAAAACCAATTTTCTGGTCCAATCCCACCACAACTTGGCCTCCTGAGACTCACTTTGCTCAATCTCTCTTGCAATTTTTTGTCTGGGAGGATCCCGATACAATTCGAAAATGATGCATATGCCAGTAGCTTCTTCAACAATTTAGCACTTTGTGCGAGTAAGCCAACTTTGAATATTAGAAAATGTGACTCAGAGGTAGAGCCCCAAAAATCGAGCAAACATCCATCCCAATGTCTTGTTTTAATAATATGTATGGTGGCAGCTGCTCTATTGGGTTTGTTAGTTTCACTATTCGTGGTCAGATTTCATCGTAAGAGAAAGCATGGATTAGATTCCACATCCACATAGAAGCTTACCTCATTCCAAGGCTTTATTTCACACAAAAATGAGACATCTTATTAGGATTGATAGAAAATAATATAATTGCTAGTTGTGGATCAGGGAAGGCACATGGTGTTATTGTTAATCATTCACATGATGTTACTGTGACGAGGATTTAGAATAACCAAAAGCTGGAGGAGTAGCTTGAAAAATAATTTCTTGCATAAGTTAAAATACCGAGTTCAATTCAACATTCCAACATATCCAGTGAAGTTACTCTGTTTTATTTCCTTTAATAATTCAAAACTTCTTGTGTATGAGTACTCAAAAACCATAGACTAGATTGGTGGTTGCATAGGAACAGTAGAGCATCAAACGTCTCAGTGCTCACCTCCTGTTAAAACTATAGATGGCAGTGCAAAGCATCATAGCAGGGTTGGTGAGTTAAGCAGCAGCAAGTGCAGCACCTGATGAGCAAAGGTGCGCAAGCCAAGCAACAAGGATAGCATCAGAACCTACCTGGGCTAGCACAGATCTTCTAGAAGTAATTGAAGAAGTTCTTTATCATGAGCTATTCGTCCATAACTTTGAGGAGTTAGTTCCACAAAGTTAGGCAGTTAGAGAGTTTGTTATTTCTGGATGCCACGTGTAAAGTTTAGATGGTTCTAGTAACAATTTTTAGAACCAGATTAGGAAGTTAGTTATTTTACTTGGTTCAAACTGTATATAAGTATGATTAGGCTATGTATTTCAATTCAATTGATTGTAAAACTCTTTTCTTCATCAATGAAATTCTCTGAGTGTTATTTAGATGATTTCTCTAAGAATTTTGCACCTTCAATCATTCATGGAGTCATGCAGATGTGAAGCCAAGCAACATCCTTTTAGATAATAAGTTTTTTTGTATAGATTAGAGATATCCTGGGAGTTATCATTTGGCATTTGCTACGTGAACATTTATTAATTTGTCCAATGAACTCTTCAAACTATGTGATGCCAATTACGGTCCAACTAGAAAATGGATCAGACTTATTAGAAAATTAATGATTAAAATAAATATGGATCATTTTACTTCGATTTTTCTTTTTTTTTTTTTTTGGATGAAGATGAGAAACAGAAAATTAATATGTCCCAAAGTCTTCCTTGAGATCTTAAAAATGGCCCACGTGTCACCACAGAATCTCCACGTGGGAACTGTCTACGTACTTCTTCATTATTGGATGCTTCCGTCATATTCTTCGTGCGCTAGAGAATCACACCCACCTAATTATACTACCTACTATTAGCTATTAAGAATCATACATACCCACATATTTCATCTCTCTTTTTAAATGAAACAAATAGGGAGGATTGCAAATGAGAAATAATATCAAGATGGTTTTTCTCCACTGTGTTTTTGAGTTCAAATCTTCTGTCCCATTTTTTCTGTTCCACTCTATGCTCTACCAATAAAAACTTACCACATATTCACCTAACTAATTAAATACTACCATTATTGACTTATTAATACTTATTGTCACCTAACCAATTAGTTATTCACCTAACTAATTAAATACTACCATCAGCAAAACAGAGAATGAGTAGCCTTTGACAGACCTGAAGTAGCCCTTTGTCGACCACTTTCTTCTTCTTTTGTTTTCACTCGGCTTTTTCCTCTTGTAATTTATTTCCCAAATGGATTTTCATGGACTGAAGAATCTTCACTTCATGATTTTTGCTTCACTTTATGACTTTTGCTAGTCTTCAATAGTCATCATATTATAATGTTGAGAAAGATTGTCACCATGTTCACACTTAAACGTGGACAATTATCCCCTATATTCTTTTTCGTACGAGACTTTTGAAATAATTGTGATTGGGTCATGGCTTTTTCGATGAAGGTTTGGTATTGAATTATTGATCACTTGGACTGAACAATTGATTTTGAATCTGCATTATTAGATCAGTGAATCTGAGGCAATGTTTGGTATCTCCAACAAAAATAACTTTTGTAGCTTTCACCTATTTCATCTCTCTTTTTAAATGAAATTTAGAAATAATATCTCTGCATAGTTTTCACGTCAAATCTAAAGCGGTAATCAAATCATAAACGGTAAGTTGTTATTAGTTCTAATTTAAATACACAATTAATTTATTTTTTTACACACCTGTAATAACCAATAACAACCTTCTACTTAGACATTTTTGTGAAAGTGTTATGGACATAATATTTCCTATATTTATTGTTCGAGCAAATTATACTTTTGTACTATAATCTTTGACCATGATTACACTTAATCTTCAAATTATCAAAATATCAAATTGACCTCCAAAATTGTAAGGTGGTTTCAAATGTTGATTATTTTGGTTTTTGTTAAGTATGACAAAATTAACATTGAAAGATCTTATGGCAAGATGGATAAATTAGTATTTTTAATGTTAAATTCTATTAGATTTAACACTAACACAAACAATAAGTGTACATTATATAAATATTTTAAAATTGAGGATCAATTATGCGTTTCAATAGTTTAAGGATTAGTGTAGTTAAGGTGAATGGTTACTATGGAAAATTTATTTTGTACTGTTTTTCTTCAACTAAATTAAAGAGTTTGGGTTTTCCTCCCATATAAAAAGAAAAAATAATGCTACATCTATAACATTTTATCTATACTATTTATAAGAGGATTTCCCTCTTTGGATTGGACTTTTATATAGTTCAAAAATACCTCTCAATCTTACCTTAACAGGAAAAAAATTTGAGGACAAACCAGTTAAAATATATATTTAACTCCACTTAAAATATCTTCAAAACAAACTTATCCAAAATTTTATTTTTGAAAAAAAATTATTCCAATAAACCCAAAAAAATAACGATTATTTTCGATAACAATTTCTCGCATAAAATTTATCGCGCAAGTAGATCATTGTTCTAGAAAGGCAATGGTGTTCCATCCAAAAAGTAGAAATGGGCGAGCAAAGGCAACATCCACGTCAGCATACACGTGTCGAATAAATGAGGAGTTGTATAGTATACGTATTAGGTAGTGTATATATGGAATGGTGGTTGTTGAGGTGGGGCATGGAGAATCGCACTGGCCATTTATTATATTCCAATGCCACCTCGTCCGTGTGCATGTTCATTATATTTAGGGTCTGTTTGGATAGAACTTATTTTGCTGAAACTGAAAACTGAAAACACTGTAGCAAAATAATTTTTAAATGTGTGAATAGTGCTGTGGGACCCATTTTTAATGAAAAAATTGCTGAAAAGTGAAGTTTTTGGGACTCATGAACAATGCACGGGTGCACAGTTCACTGTTGACTTGGTCAACAACTGCGGCTGAAGCAAAAAAAAAAAAAAAAAAAAAGGAAGTAAATCACGCAAAACGTAAACGTGCTGTGTATCCAAACCGCACCTTAAACTTGGGTTTTGCTAACGAGTGCCCCTAGGGCACTCATTAATAATCTATTTTAGGAAAGTTTTGATACCACTTTTATGGGAAATGAAAAAAGCTGTCAAAATATTAAATTTTTTTTTTTTTCATTTCCCATAAAAACTTTCTTTAAATGAATTATTAACCAGTGCCCTAAGGGCACTCGTTAGCATTTCCCTTTAAACTTTTGGCATTGATCCAATCCAATACTCAGTCATCTCTTGAAGTAGGATCCATACCAATTGAAGGACTACTGAAAGTTCAAATATGTGTATAAACACCCTTGAATGTTTAGACCCCCAATTTACAAATTAACCAATTCAAGTTTTATGTCAAACAACTAGTGTGCGGAAAATGAACATAAGCTGTAATATAGGATAGGTAAACAATCTATGCCAATTAAAATCACATCCACAGCAGAAAATAAAAGGCAAAGATAAAGGGAAGAGAGATGCAAACACAAGGACAACACACGATGTGTTATCGAAGAGGAAACCGAAGCCTTCGGTGTAAAACCTCTCCGCCGCCCTCCAAGCGGTCAATAATCCACTAGAAAATGTAGTTGGGATACATGAACAACAATAGACCCTCCAAGCCTAATCTACCCGATGTACCTAAGCCCTCCAAGCTCCTTGCTCCAACGAGGTTGCGCCGAACCTTTTTCTTTTCTAGCTTACCGGATTCCACTACTAGACCGTAGAATCCGTCATCCTTGGCATCTTCCAATACTTTCCAAAGCTCCAAAAACACTCAACACTCTAAATTGGTATGGGTAGTGTTTGGATAGAAATCTCCTCTCAATAGGTATGACAATGAGAGAGGGAATGAGAAGAGACTACAAAGGTTTCTCTCTAAGAATGAGTAGCTCTCTCTAATTGGGTGGGTGTTTTGAAGAAACCTCTCTTAGGGTTTTTCTTTCTGAATAGCCACCCATATTTTGTGGGAATGAGGGTATTTATACTGGTGTGAGAATGGAATGCGAAGAGTCAGTTTTTCCAAAACAGGGCTGGCTGGCGACTTGACCTCGCGACTTGACTGAGTCGCGAGTTCAAGCCGCGAGCTAGCTGAATGGCCAGTCTGGATTTTTGTCCTGTAGTGCTCCAGCTGGCATGACTGTTCAGCTCCCTTGCATGCTCTGCGCGTGTGTAACTTTTGGCGGCTTGCAAGCCGCGAGCCTCCCGCGAGTCCTAGCCGCGAGTCTCTGCTTCACTGCACTGTCTTGAGCATTTCTTCACACTCTCTCACACACTACCCTTACATGATTCCCACCTAAATACAGGGTTTCTAAGTGCTGTATTACAAGCAAATTTGTCACGGAATAAAGCCAACACATGGTTGATTAAATTCAACCTTACAATCTCCCCCTTTGGCTATTCCGTGACAAAACACCCTAAAACAGACTCTAGACTTAAACGTGAGTTTGGGAACAATGGCAAAACTCACTCACACCTAAATCTAGAAGCTGTGCAGCTCTTGAATCATATGAACATGAATCTCCTGAAACACAACAATACACCATGATCATTGTAAGCAGAAAATCATAAAATGCATATGAAACAGGCAATATGTGATCAAGCAAAGATGGAGTTAAGAAACAAACCATGGCTTGATCAACCAAGTGAACACCACAAGGTAGTGATCACAGTGCTCATTCACACTTGGAATGAACACAAGGACATACAAGTTAACAAGCACAAGGCAAGATACTTGTATGCTCAACACTCAACCAATGCATAATACACAAGGTATATGCATCTAGGAACAATCCTACAAGGGCACAAGAGTGACAGTACTTAAAAGAAAATGCAAGACATTTAGATAGAAGTACTGATTTGAACAAAGCATAAAAGGCTGCATAAAGCATGGTACAAACCATAAAGCCTACAGATATGCATAAAAACATAACCCTAAAAGCTTACATAAGCAACATGGGTACAAAGCACAAAATACTAAATATAAACTTAAACAATATAAATTAAAAGTGCTTAAAATTTCTCTCCCCTTCAGAATGATGAGAAGCTGTGATGCACTTGGAACATACAAACTTGTAACCTGAAACACTTGCACAAAACAAATTAGACCCTCAAGGTAAAGCAAGTAATAAAATGACGAGTATAATGTAACAAGTAAATTGCGATCAAGTAAACATGATGTGAAACATGTGAGCAACTTGATTATACACCAAAATAGTCATATAGAAATTACTACAATGATCACATAGCAAAGCAAATGATCATCCAAACATGCATTCAATGAAGCACAATAGCATAGGGATATATGCATGTCCAAAGCACAAACATGATGCAATGAGAACAACAAAGCATAACACAAAGCACCATAAAGCCAACAAGAAAACGAACAGAACAAAGTTTTCTTATGAACTCGAAGTCTTCTCCCCTTTGGTATATACATCTCCCCTATGGAATAACTCTCCCCCTATAAATGTGCATGAGAAATAGAATTTCTCCTCCTAAGGATGTGCACAAGAGTCATATAGAAATGACAAAACACTTCGGTATACTCTCTAGAGTATACTCTCCCCCTTTTTGTCAGGAATAGACAAAGGGTCAAGGAGAAACGAGGGCAAGAGATGAAGAAACGAACAATGATAATGATGCATGAGGGGTGTGAGATGAATGAGAAAATGAAGCTCAAATCAAAGACTAAGTAAAATGCTACAGAGCATAAGGTAGACATGACAAGCTAGGATGAAACAGCTAGGATGAAACAGCACAGTCAAGTCCAATGCATGACAAGAGTAGCAAAGGTATGTGCAAGAGGTGGCTAAGTGCAATGCATGAACAATGCATGAAAAATGCACGTGGGGCAAGATGTGTTAAATACACAACCAATGAACCAAACATGTTCCTAATGAGGAAACATGAGAAACCCCAAAGTTTGGTACTCATCGGAGTCCAAACAAGCGAGAAAATGCCTAAGAGACATTTTATCAAACACCTAGCATGCATACCATGAACAATAATGTGAAATAATGCATGAACATCATAAAATTCACCCTTAATACATGTTCTTTTTGCCACAAGGGGCCAACATCCAATGCAAATCAACAAAAGAAACTAATCCCATGAAGAAATTTGACAAAAATTAAGTTTTCCCAACCCCTATGATAAAAATCCTAACCATGAGTACAAAACTCTCCAAAACATAATCCAAGGATCAAAAATAATGAAAAGAATTTGTAATTACCTTAGAAATGTTAATAGAATGAAAAATCAATCAAATTGGTTGGGTTTTGATGTAAAAATATTGAAAGAAGGGGTTTAGAGAGGATGGGAGAGGTTTAAAATAAGTTTCCCACAAAAAGCCCTTTAAAAAGCTGTTTCTAGACGTTTCGCGACTGGGCTAGTCGCGAGGTTCAGTCGTGAAAATTTTCGCGAGTCGTGAGTGAGTCGCGAGCAAGCCGCGAGTCACGAGTTTTAGTTGCGAAAATTTTCGCGAGTCGCGAGTGAGTCGCGAGTAAGCCGCGAGTGAGTCGCCAAAAGCTTCTGGATGAGCTCGCGACTGGGGTATCGCGACTGGCGAGTCGCCAGCTGAGCCACGAAAAACTCTAACACTTGTTTTTTAATACAGAACATGGTTAAACAATGAAAAACAAAGTAAACACTAAACATGAACACAAAGAGTGATAAAAATCACTTCCAAAAACATATAAAATGATCAAAAATCTTTTTGGATTGAACCATATATGATTGAGCACACACACATCACATTTAGACAAGTACAATCTAACAAATGAATAAGACATTTATTGAACATTAGGCATGTGTGTTGTGTGTGTATCAAATGTGGAATAGTCCTTAGTCTAGAGTGAAGCTTCAATGATCTATTCAATCAAGTCATACACAACTAATACTAAGTCAAGTGGTCTATCTCAATTATAGAAATGAACATATATGACCTCCCACAAGAAAATGATTACATAAGATTGAAACTTTTCATTTAGCTTCTTACAATTCATATCATTTGATCATTTTGAATCAATACAACTCATTTTGAGCAATACATCTCATTTTTGAGATTGATGCCAGAAATTTGTGATATTTCAATTTGATGAACAAGCCTTTGGCTTTTTGGGCATCATACATTTTCATATAAGTCGCTTTCCCTTTTTCCTAGTCGAATACTAGTATGTGCGACGGCTTTTGCAGCTCATTATCTCTTTTCATTTTGAGATTTACATTTATAAAGCTCTTTAAGTAATAAAAATAAAAGAGTGGGAAGAGATATAAGCACAAGTCTACGCATGTATCAAAACCAACATGACTATTGACTAATCATTCATGACAAGCTTGAAGATCGATTTACAACAATCACACAAAGATGTCAAGATTTTTCCCACAAAAATATAAGTGCAAAAATAACAGGTTAAGCTCGTCAATGCACAAAGCCATTTGTACAAAGGTACAAGGCCAAACTCACATGTGATATGTGCTCAAACATATACGATCAAACTTTTTGAATTTTTCACTTTTTATGTGGTTTTGGATTTTTTTTTTTTTTTTTACTCACACAAAACTGAAATATAAAAGTAAAATCAAAAACAAAACAATGCATATAAATAAATGCAAGATGCACAAAATGCATGAAGATATAACATTTAATGCATGAAGGGTCCTACAAAGATCGAAAGAATTAGATCAAGGATCAAAAGAGCAAAAGCTCAACCATAGGAACCCTTCCTCATCCAAACGGAACGATTGTTTGGAATGAGTGTCTCAAGAGAAGTGAGACGACGGTTGGAAGAATGAGAACCGGAGATGCACATAGTCAAGGAGTTAAGAGCATTAAACATTTTCTTTAACAACATGCTATTTTCACTCAAAACCGGTTTACTCTTTTTAGCACAACTTCCAAGAAGTTCAAGTTTCTCTTTTTTTTTGATTCTTTTAAGAGCATGAAACTTAGAACAAAGAGGTCTTAGATGACCAAAAGCACCACAATGGTGACACACAATGTGTTTAGGTCCACTAGGCCTTTTGGGAAGGGATCTATCAATATGGTTTTGTTCCCTCTTCAACTTATGACATTGAGGTCTTATATGACCAATCACACCACAATGGTGGCAAGTTGGAATAAACTTAGATCCATCCAAAGCCTTAGGTTGAGACCTAAACAGAGGCTTTGACTTAACAGTCTTTCTCTCCACATTTTGATTTCTTTTGTGTGGAGGAACGTACACCGATTTGTCCGTAGAGGTAGAATACACAATAGGCACAAGATTGGGTACTACAACATGATTGCAACAAATATTATCATCCCTTTTATCAATGGGTTCAGCAATCATACACTTGGCATGCATCTTAAGAGATTCATTTTCATATTTTAACTCATCAACAAGTTTGTTAGACAAAACAAGTTTAGCATCTAAGTCTATATTCAAACATTCAAACTCTTTCAGCTTTTCAAGAGAATCTTCAGTAAGTTTTTTATATTTCTCAACCAATTTATTGGATTCATTGAGCTTAGCAAATCAAATCATCCTTTTCACAAAATAACTTGCTTAAATTCTTTTGAAACTTCTTAACATTTTTATTTAAGAGTTTGTCAACAACACCCATAAATTCAAATAACATGTCATCACATTTATGAGGATTAACACTCATAGAGGCATTTTCACAAACACGTGGCATGTTACATTCATCACCAACCAAATCATGCAAAGAGGCATACAAAGCACAATCCATGGCAAATAAACACAAGGGGTCAAGGATCACACTTAGGTATTTAAACCACAACAAGTGTACCTGCTCTGATACCAACTGAAAGTTCAAATATGTGTATAAACACCCTTGAACGTTTAAACCCCCAATTTACAAATTAACCAATTCAAGCTTTATGTCAAACAACTAGTGTGCGGAAAATGAACATAAGCTGTCATATAGGATTGGTAAACAATTTATGCCAATTAAAATCACATCCACAACAGAAAATAAAAGGCAAAGATAAAGGGAAGAGAGATGCAAACACAAGGACAACACACGATGTGTTATCGAAGAGGAAACCGAAGCCCTCGGCGTAAAACCTCTCTGCCGCCCTCCAAGCGGTCAATAATCCACTAGAAAATGTAGTTGGGATACATGAACAGCAATAGACCCTCCAAGCCTAATCTACCCGATGTACCTAAGCCCTTCAAGCTTCTTGCTCCAACGAGGTTGCACCGAACCTTTTTCTTTTCTAGCTTACCGGATTCCACTACTAGACCGTAGCATCCGCCATCCTTGGCATCTTCCAATGCTTCCCAAAGCTCCAAAAACACTCAACACTCTAAATTGGTGTGGGTAGTGTTTTGATAGAAATCTCCTCTCAATAGGTATGACAATGAGAGAGGGAATGAGAAGAGACTACAAAGGTTTCTCTCTAAGAATGAGCAGCTCTCTCTAATTGGGTGGGTGTTTTGAAGAAACCACTCTTAGGGTTTTTCTTTCTGAATAGCCACCCATATTTTGTGGGAATGAGGGGTATTTATACTGGTGTGAGAATGGAATGCAAAGAGTCAGTTTTTCCAAAACAGGGCTGGCTGGCGACTTGACCTCGCGACTTGACTGAGTCGCGAGTTCAAGCCACGAGCTAGCTGAATGGCCAGTCTGGATTTTTGTCCTGTAGTGCTCCAGCTGGCATGACTGTTCAGCTCCCTTGCATGCTCTGCGTGTGTGTAACTTTTGGCGGCTTGCAAGCCGTGAGCCTCCTGCGAGTCCTAGCCGCGAGTCTCTGCTTCACTGCACTGTTTTGAGCATTTCTTCACACTCTCTCACACACTACCCTTACATGATTCCCACCTAAATACAGGGTTTCTAAGTGCTGTATTACAAGCAAATTTGTCACGGAATAAAGCCAACACATGGTTGATTAAATTCAACCTTACAACTATCAACAAAATACTCTTGGTGCTTCACATTAACGCCATGCGGCTTATTAACAACAACTAATGGATTACTTACACACAAAAAAGGGTAACTAATGGATCAGATTCTGATTATATATGATGATGACTAAGATGCTGATAATAATAGCAAAATCAGTATGTACTTCAAAATCAAGGGAAAGAATTATAGGACATCTAAATCAGTGACAATGACATCTAGAACAATTCTAAACTACAAGTCCAACAAAGCGACATAACTGGCATTCATTTATTTCTAGTATCACCTTTAAATAAATGGATCCAAAGCTATTGAACAATTATATTCCATATGCTCTAAAAAAAATTGGAAATAAAAAATGCTTCTACTCATATCAGAGTATATAACATCATGATCTTACATCTGTGTATCTAATGTGGGTTATGCTTCCATGGGTGTTTACCCACAACACTGCCCCAATAAAATGTGACCATTGTCATATAAAATCTGTTAGCTGTCAGTAGTATAGGTTCTAATTAAGAAAAATAAAACGTTTTACTGAATGCATTGGATTACTGAGAAATGACAACTGGTCACAAAACAGTTCCATGGGATATAGTTTACAAAAGAATAGATGGACCCATGTCAGACTTTACTGTGATGGCAAATATTCTCTTACCCACCAAACGAAGAGTCACAGATTTGAGTCCAAAAATCAACCTCTCCAAAGTTGAGAGTCAGTGCACTTACCAATCACCTTTCTCAAAACCCAAAATCAGGAACCTTGTATAAGATGGCCTATTAGGGCCCATTTGGTATATGTGTTTAAATATATGTTTTCAGTTTTTAAATAATATTACATGTATTTTCACAAACTTTTTCACTCACACGTATTTACAAAAAATACAAAAAACCTTATTAGAACAACATTACCAAATGGGCCCTTAATTTCTAAAAGTTTGGAATAACTATGCTTTCTAACACGTCAAATATATATTGCCTTTTTTATTTATTTATTATTTATTTCTCACTATATGTTTTTGTTCCATCGTAAAACTATCCTTTCGATGGTGGATCAGGTCCCCCACAACAATCAAATAGTAATTTTTAAGTATGTTTTTGCTGCAATCTTTGTTCATTCATTGTAATGAAAGCATTTTAAAAGAATGATTTGGGTTTGGTTTTTGGTCTTTATATATATATATATATATATATATAAGTTTTATTAATAAGTACAAATTTTTCTGTTGATAAAATTTATAGATAGATTTAAGTTAGGAAGTGATTATATATAAGATATTATTTCAAATTCATAATGCAAGTGTTTGTTGAGAATGTGTACGTGTGTTTGTTTCTCTAAAATAAAGGGTAATTGTCTTACATTATTTTAAAAAGTATATTATGTATAGTATAACTTAGCATACATTTCCTTAAAAATTACTATAACTTTTTATTAAAGTTTGTAATGTTCCTTTATTTTAAAAAATGTTTGTTGAGAAAAAAAAATTTCTTCAAATTTCAATTCTTTTATTATTAAAATTCATATAATACAGTTTGTGCTGCTAATAACTAATAAGTCTTCTTCAAATTCCTTTATTACTATTTTGGTTCATCACAAAGTGAGATTTCTTTGTGACAAAATGGGCCAGTCCAAATTGCCAAGATTTTCTTGGCAATGACACTACTTTGACATAAGTGCTTCCACAAAATGTATATATATTATGTCCCATCGTTTGAAGGAAGAAAAGAAAAGTAATCAATCAACAAAGAAAATTAGAATTTCGTTTCTAAATAACTGTAATATGCTAAGAATTTCGTTAGTTGTCCTATTACGAAAGTATATATAATAATAGCATCTCGAGTTTCTTAAACTTGAGATCCAATTAAAAATCGAGCTTTTAAGACTCGTTTTTGTGGTTTTTCAGTTGACAACATGGCGAAAGTTTCCACTTGGATGGTGAGTTTATAAAACTTGCTTTCCAAAATCGAGTTTTATAAACTCGGTTTCGTTTTAACGTTTTTTTTCCCTTCCCACTTAAAACAATCTACAGTCTCAGATCCTTTCAAAATCTCTCAATCTCAGACACTCCGCTCTCCGCTCTCTCAAACTCATCCCCTCACTGTGAAAATTTCAAAATCAACTCACTCTCAGACACTCCGCTCGCTCAAACTCACTGTGCCGAAGGTGCTGCTCCCATTGACACTCAGCCACTCAAACTCAGTGCTGCTTCCATTGATAGTCAGGCACTCAAAGTCAGTACTGCTCCCATTGAACCACCGTGCGCCTAAGGTACTCTCTCTTTCTCCAACTCCAATCTTAGGTTTTGGAATTTCATGATGTTACCTATTTCGTTTTTCAATTTAGGATCTTTTTGGGTTTTGGTGGTTCATGTCATTTCAGTGAATGCATGTATATTATTCTGTTTGGTTGTTTGGAAAATTAAATTTTTTTAACTGATTGAGCATTCGATTGGGTTTCATTAGTGTAAAAAGTGTTAATATCTGGATTACATTGATATTTAATCTAGTTTGTTTGGGTTTCATTTGATTTGTTTGTGGGTTTTTTTTTTTATTTGTTTGTGGGTTTTGTTTGATTTGTTTGTGTATCTTGTTTCATGGTATTTTCACTGATTTGTTTTGGGTTTGTTTTAATTTTCTGTATGTATTTTTGTTTGTGGGTTTGTAATGCAAATTATGGGTTTGATGAAATGAGAACTTACACCAAAACATCTGTATTTGAGCGTGGACAGGGTTTTGGGGTTGTGCCACATTTTGTTCAGCCATGGGAATAAGGAATGAGTCATTGTTTGGTTTCCATAGATTGATATCTGTCAATCTTTATCATTCTAAACAGAAAGAGACCAAAGAAAACAAAGAAATCATTGATAAAACTCAATTTCTAATAGTTCAATGGGTTAAGTGTAATCAAGATAATAGTTTAGTGTGAAAAAGTGTAATTTGCTCTTGTTTTTATAGGCTTATTGTTGTTAATTCAAGAGCTAAAGTAGCTTCCTCACTCCTTTCTTCATATTGTTAGGAATAAACTACTTCTTTTGATAGTATATATCGATTTCGATGTTGAGAGCTTCAATTTGTCCATCATCATTGTGAAAATTAACTTTAGCTATAATGCTCTTATAGTTAATTTAAACTAGATGATGTCCCGTGCGATACACGGACTATTTTACAATTTCACTTGAACGTGTTACATGACAGAACCATAGGCTACCATAATCGAATGAATGTAAATAAAAGTGTGTGTGGATCATTATGAAAATCCTACTTTCTTCCATAAATAAAGGCACAGTTTTCATCCTGTGGTCCAAAATTGGATACTAATAAATATACATTTGGATTTGGGAAACCATGTTCTATACTACGGTAATTTTACAAAATATATGAAATGATTGATTTTAAGATTCTTGGCGGGCTGAAGATTATATATATCCCCTAACCAATTCGAAATGAGAATGAGGACAAAGAGAATGAGAACCTCTTAATCTCAAAATTTGAAGAAATATGCCAAGGTACCACAATGAAAATTTTGAAATAATTTTCTTTTGTGTTGTCCCTGTTTTGTTACAACTGCATTGTTTAATGTCAAGATGTGTCTCCTCTTTTTTATTTTTTGGATAGTATAGATATGTCTCCTTTAGTTGCACTGTTTCATTCTTGTAGGCGTCTTTGTCACTTCTCTACCTCTCTCTCTAAATGAACAAGCTTATTCTTGTGGGGGTATAAACCCAATTGTAAAGTACATTGATTCAAAGAAAAAACAGAATTAATGAAAGTAGTAATTTAATTTGTTACAGAATTCAATTTCTTTTAATTGTAAAAGTTTACAAAATTATTCCAACTCCAAAAAATTCATTATGTTTTTTTCTAACTTACCAATTCTAATTTCTTTGATTGCTTAAACATCATCGATTTGCATTAGTTCTATTTCTGGTATGATTGTTTTGGTTTTTCACAATATTATTAGTAGCTTGAAGTTAATGTATGTGCAGCATTGGAGCTCCAACTAAGAGGCCATCTCCCTTCCTTATTGCTCCTTTTAAAGAAGTGGGGTGGCTTCAGCAGTTTCCTTGGCCAATTGAGGCCTTGATGCCATGCTTATGATCACCTGCCTGGACTTTTGCGTAGTAATTCCAATGTTGATTTTCCTTAGCAAGTTGTTTGTGAAGTGGATAAGTTTGTTGTTTTATCCTTTTTTTTTTTTTTTCAGACTTACAACTTGCCCAAATATAGTCATACTATTTCACAATCTGCTTAAAGAATTATGTTCTTGCATTTACATAATATAATGGCCAGATTGTTGCTTTGTATGAAAAGGATATGGGGGCAGGTGACTGGTCACTTCTAGAGGTTGGCCTCCAACCTGATTCAAATAAACGTGTAATGATGCTCCTGCTTAGTTAAAAATCATAAGCATGGGTCAATTGTTTACTGGTCGAACGTGTTCTTAATACACTTTCTGCTTCACTTGCTTGCCTTAGAGCACATTTCTAGGCCCTTTCTTTCTATTAAAACTTTGCAGGCTTTGAACTAACAATTTTTTATTCCGTTTTATGATGTATATTCCTTTTTCTTGTGCTAACCTGCTGCCCAATATTTTCTTAATGTGCATTTATATGTTCTTCTCCTAGTTGACTTTTGAAGTAAAAGTTTCTATCTTTGCAGACAAACGTGGCAGTACACATGACCATTTATGTAAATGAAATTAATATTTTATTTTTACTAGTTAGACATATAACATTTTTAATCTATCACTTAACAACAGAGACCATTTTAACACAAAATTAAAAGATTAGGGACCAAACCAACACAACAAAAAGATTAGGGACCAAATTGAGATTAGGCACCAATTTTATAATTTCTGTAAAAATATATAGTGTTTCTCCGTAACCAGATGTGGTACACCACAGCAGATAACACAAGCCTGCTGACAGAGCACTTTAAAATCTTTTATTCTTCAAGTGTCGTTACTCCATTGAAGCACCTAACCCCAGTCATAACCAGATTCCTCCATCAAACTCTAAACTCTGACCTGATGCCAAATCCTTCTAGTTATGGAGCAATCAAAGAAAATGTAGTCCCTAGTCTTCCCTTTGCTTTGAAATCGTCCTCCAACCCCAAGATAAATTTTCTCTGGACCTTTAAGTTTTAACAACCCAAAAGCTTTTAACCCAAGCCACCCAAATTTATCTGGTCAAGACAAAAAGATTTCAAATATGCTTCATTATGAAAACTTTATTCCAATCCTCAAGTTTTTTAACCTCAAGCCCCCTTCTTTCCCTTCCTATGAAACTGTTAAAGTTACTGTCCAAGCTCCTAATAACCTTTTTAGGGAGAATAAAAACCCCAGGCCAGTACCCTTGAACCCTGAACAGAATAGATTGAATAAGTCAGAGTCTCCCAACAATAGAGAGATTCTTGGTAGTTCATGAGATTATACGAGTTGTGATTTTCTCAATGAAAGGCTTATAATATTTACAAGACAACTAGGTACTAGTTATTTAAATGATTGAACTTTAAAAGATCTTGAATCTATTATTTTTTTTGTTGATCCACCCCAAAGTGGAAACTTCACTCTTAGCAGCATTTGCTGTCATGCCAGATAAAATTGAAACTTAGCACCTTGTTTTGAACAACCTCTAGCTTTCCTCCAGCATTCTCAACTTACTGCAACAGATTCCCAAAAACTTTCTCATACCAATCCTTAAGTCTCAACTTTCCAACCTCCGATCTCTTATAGACCTTCCTCTGTCTATGTACGTAATGACACAATTAGATTGTGCTTCAAAAGAAATGGCAAAATTTGGTATTTGGCCTTTGTCAATTGGTTAATTCTTGAAATTTTTATGGCGCCCTCTCAAAATTACCAATCTTAATACTGGTTAAGCACTTATAACCCCACTCTTTTTTATGGTGGCTAAGAACCAAGAACAAAAAGACTTGCAACAAACTAAATCTGGTTAACCACTTAACCCTGCTTGGTGCTAATAAAATAGTAATTCTCGAATCATATGATGACAATTCTGCTATGAAGTCTCAAATGTTGACAAATGGTCTCCAATGAGATGGCTCAAGCTCAGTAAACACAAAATGAAAGATTGATTTTTTCCCCATGTTTGGTAGAATGGAGTAGTTCAAATTAAGAAAAAATTAAAAGTGGTCAGATTATTATTTTCTATATGGGTTCATACTTTTAATCTTCCCAACATGGGAAGCAAATATGGAAAAAAAAATAAAAGGTTTTACATGGGTGATTAGATAAATATTGTCCTAATTTATAATTTATTACTAAAAATAATTCAATATAAGAACACAACCCGCTCCCAAATAGTAATTTTCTTTTAATAGTACTAACAATGTTTAGGAATAAAACATACCATGATAACTTCTAGAAATAGAAGCTATAGTAGTTTGCTTAATTGGGGTAGGTTGCAAACTTACTTTTTTTGAAGAAAATTCTATTTTACAGTAGCAGGTCATTTATGTATGAATTGAATCCCTAAAAAGTGGACTTGCTTTTTATTTTAAATTAATGGGCACATTGACTGAAACCACATTTGTTTGACTAGATGAATCATTTGATATGTGAAATATAAAATATCCAATGAATTAATGAGATTACTCAAAAGAAAATCTAATAGTATTTGTCAGCAACTAATTAGTATTAAAACGTAGTGATATTGGTTTCATCAAATAGCAATTATTAGTACGATATCACTGCAATATTAATGATGCCATTCCTTAGCCCTTATTAGCTAGTAGCCTCCTAGCACTAAAATATAATCCATATTCCCACTCCAGGTTTACTTCGACCAAACCAATTAAATCTCAATTTGGTCAAGCTTGTGTTTAATTAAATAAAATGAAAAATTGAAGAATCAATTGCCTTGTTCTACACTGGTACTCTAGTAAGACTATTCACTATCACACTCACATTGTGTAGGTCCCACATATAGTACATAAATCTTTATTACTTATATATATATATATATATTTAAAGCATTGCAGTTAGCCAATGGCATGCATCCTTGTGTAACTATAAATAGACAAAGTAGTGCATATTGTAGTCATCTGTTATAATTACTTATCAAAAAAATAGTATAGTCATCTTTTATAATCAACAAGAAAGAATAACTGAGAGGCATTTTCCAAGATTTTGTCTCTTGAAGAGTTGAAACAACCCCAGCCTGCTCTAAGAGACTTAGCCTTGCCCATCTTTCCAAGTCGTAAACTCATTCTTTCTATCAATTTGGTACTGCATTTTGGTGCTATCCTCTGCCATCCTATGAAACTGGAAAATTAGAGGATCCTTTAATAGTTTTTACTAGTATGAAGTAGTTTGATTTGTCAAATGTGGTCAATTCTTCCGCCATTACCAGAAAACATCTCTAATGTAGCTAATCCCACTCAACATTATGGCTGAAGATTCTATGGACAGGTGTTTCTATTAGTGATCTTTATAGTGAAGAAGTTAAAGCTTCTATTACATTCTACTTAATTTGACAATCTTTCCATGTGTTTTTAGAACAACAAAATGAACTACTATATGAAGAAGCACATCGTGTTTATTAATGCTTCTCAAGCATTTTGACATAATTACTCATCATTGTTTTTGAGTTTTCTGTAAACAAAGTTGTCTTATTAAATAATGCCAATAAGCTGCTCTTCAGTATAGATTTTCCTTGCATGTAGAATAGCACTCATTTGCCCCTACACTATTAATGATCTCACAGTAGCACTGTTTGCAGTATGGAGCCTCGGATCGATGAGGAGCTAGAGATCTTGCACCCCAATCCGCTTCAGAGGTCATTGTTGACACGACAACCACATCATCGATCAGAGGCCATTTGGAATGGCGAGGTAAAATTTCTAGTTCTAACAACCGCTTTAATTTTTACGTTGTCTTTGACTTTTAGTTAGCAAGTTCTTTCAATGTTGTATTTCTAGTTCTAACAACCACTATAATTTTTATCGATTTTGTAGGACTCGGGCCCACTTACATGCCGTGGTCGCACTAAGGAAATAGCAAACGTTCAGATGCAAGATAATCGAGTGATTGACATTATCAAATTGCTAAGGCTGGAAGGATTGTTTAGAGCCCCTTCTAGAGAGATAGATCATTGCCTAATATCGGCCCTAGTTGAGCGATGGCGGCCGGAGACTCATACTTTCCATCTTCCACATGGTGAGATGTCAATCACCCTACAAGATGTAGAGGTAATTTTCGGACTTCCTATAGACGGTGACGTCTTGGTTGGCCAACTGCTGTGGTGGATGATGGGGGTTGGAGGCAACTGTGTACAGAGTTGCTTGGATATACTCTGCCGAATGACAATAAAACTTTGGTAGGGCAAAGAATTCTCATCAGCCGACTTGTTGAGGCCATTGCAGCGCCACTGCCTCATGACGCAACGGAGATGCAAATACACCAGTATGCCCGGTGCTATATTTTAGCGCTAGTAGGGGATAAAATTTTCATGGACAAGTCAGGAGATAGAGTGCATCTGATGTTCCTGGACTTCATGCGCAACCTTTGTGATCCGCCACAGTATAGTTGGGGTAGTGGTTGCCTGGCCTGGTTATACAGGGAGTTGTGTTGGGCAAGCGAGAAAGGGGCATCACAGATTGGTGGGGCGTGCACCTTGGTCCAGTATTGGGCATAGGCAAGGTTGCCATTCTTGTGCCCGAGGATAGAGCCCCCACCTGGATGTGATTATGGCCCATGGCCATATGCTCCACTTGCATTTAAGTAAATCTTTTCCTGATACCAAGTGTGTTATGCAATGTACTCTTCTTAGTAACTAAATTGTATTATTATTCTTATGTTATTTGCTCGTAATTGTAGGTGGGTGCAGGTGCCAAGCCCGAAGAGTAGGCCATCCGGTATGGCCTTGGTCCACTATCACGAGCAATTAGTTACAATGCAGTCAGACTAGGTAATAATATTCAAAAATTCTGTTTGGTTATGATAATTTTCCTTAAGAATATGATTGCTTCATCCTTTAACATATCTTTTGTTATAATTTTAGTTTTACCCTTTATTTATGTATTCTCCCTTGTTTCACATTTTAAGATGCTATGATAATTGTTTTTTTTTTTATTTTTTATTGTAGATTGTGTGGCAGCCATACGAGGCAGCCTTCGGCCACCTTCCTGAGTTCTGCGTTGCAGGGAGGGATACGTGGACAGCAAGGGTGCCGCTTGTGTGTTTTTGCATAGTAGAGAGACACCACCCGGACCGTATCCTTTAACAGTTTGGCTTGGCGTAGGAGCAACCTGACGATGTTGTCTACGATGATAGACTGCATAAAATAGACTTACGTGGGAAGGTGGAAAAGAATTGGAGGGAGGAGCATGGACCGTATATCATTTCATGGGAAGTGAGACGACAACAAGTTTGTCATGCACCTCCTCAGATTGGTGAGATGCCCCGCAATCATGCCTATTACGTCTGGTACCGTCCGGTCACTCGAAAGTATGTCGACCGCAACAGCGCTAAATTAGATATAATGGTAATGTGTTCTAATTACATTTTATTGCCTACTTCGTTTTACTTGAGTACATGTATGAACGTAGAATCAATTTCTATGAATTTCTCAGCAAATCTGGTTTGATTTGACTGACATGTAATTAAAGAGTTTCTGATACATATAGTATTCTAATAGAACTATTAGTTTTGAGTAGATTCATAAGTATTATATTATTCATTCATTAATTGATACATAAATGTCTCAAATCTGATTGTACTGGTTCTTTCTTCGTTTCAGATTCAAATCCATTTAGCGTTGTTGGCGATGCTTCCTGAAGGCAGCCAAGCTCACAACCATGTCCGGCGTGTCCTAAATAATGTGGCTGGCCTTGGTGGTGGTCCTGCAGTAAATGGCCATGCAAACAATGGATATGAGACTGAACTAGCAGCTACTGCAACCCCAAGCACAAGCGCAGTACCTGTAAGTACACCAACCTTGGTCATCGTGCTACTACAAGCCCAAGCACAAGCGCAGTTAGGGGTCGTGGTCGGCCTGCTACAGCAAGCCCAAGCACAAGTGCAGTCAGGGGCCGTGGTCGGCGTGCAACAACCCCTCGGGTTGTAACTAGTCTTGAGATGCCTCCACCCATCCCGCACGCATCTCCTCAGCCTGAGGTCCCTTCACCCATCCCATATGCATCTCCTCAGCCTGAGGTCCCTTCACCCAGCCCACCTTTGCAGCCCAATTTCGATGTCAGTATTGATCAAAATGTGACCCCTCCTATACTCCTCGAGACACCCTCATACCCACCCACCGGCTCTACTGCACCCACTCCTGACCTCTACATAGAGCATGATTACCCACCTACCGCATCCTCATCTGACCCTCTAGGACCTCCAGTTGGTATTGACACTCCACAGCCACATACTGATGTACCGGATGAGCATCCCCCTCATCAGCCCTCACCCCCACGAGATAGACCGCAACGCACTAGAAAAGCACCCACTTGTGGGACAGGTGGACACAAAATAGGACATCGAGGCAGCTCTATGGTATGATAACATTAATTTGAATGTAATAATATATTTTCTAGTTCACTTTATTCTTATCATTATACCGAATATTGATTGCATGCATTTAATGGAATTTGCAGCACGATGATGACCCTAAGGTTGATGTCCCACAGCCTCCTCCCCCGCCCAAACATTACACGAGGGCTAAAAAACACAAAATTGGTGAACCTTGAGTAAGTGCTAAAGTCATGGAATTGGACCATAATATTGACTTCTCAATATGCATTACTGCATTCTTTACAGGTTTGATTGTTTTGTGAAGTTTTGCTTGCTGCAAAAAAAATTCTACATAAAGATATATTTTAGTTGATGAAATCACATAAACAAAAAGATAGATATTTCTTCTTTTTTATTTATTTATTTTGTAAAAATTTCACTATAAAATGAAAGATCTTTGGCAATGTACAACAACAAATTTTTTGTTCCTGAAGTTGGTCTTGTACAAGTGTCTTTGTTTATGCCATCCTCAAAAGTTGAGGTTGTGGGCCCTTCTGCAGCTTATCAACTGTAATAAAGCTTGCTGGATGACATATGAGTAATTCTTGTTTGGGAAAAAAGTGTCCCTATAAACTCCAATAGGCATACCTACATTTATAGTCCCAATACATGTGTACAGGAAATTACTGTTGTTCTGCCTATATCTGCAGCAGCGAAGTTGTTGTTCCCTTTTTTCAGAGTAATATTTCTTGTATAAAAATAAATTAGGCAAGGATTCCTGTCATGTGTGCTTGATTTACTTCCTTTATTTTGTTGTTTCAGACAAAGTTACAGAATGCCACAAAACTGAAAAAGATTCTTCAAGATTCAAAGGAAACTGTGGTGGAATCTGATGTAAGGGGTAAAAGATTCTCATACTTTTTTTTTTTTGGATGAATATTGTCATACTACTTTCCAAAGTCAGGCTCGAGGCTAATGTTATATTTCTTGTTACAGGATGTCTTCAGTTTCTTGGAGAATAGGAAAGAGAACAAGTCATGGTATAAAGGTTCACGAATTGCAGTAACTGTAAGTAATAGCGTTACACTTTTTTTTTTCCTTCATCAGTAGTAGCACTACAGCTTTATTCAAAATTTCAGTTAGAACAGCAGTGGTGCAGTTCGCATGGATTTGGGCAGTATAGTGTATGATCAATGATATAGTTGGTTCCTTCCAATTACATCTAAATTTAAACAGATGATAAACTTTTTTTTAACCTATCAAAAAAGAAAAGTTGATTAGATTATATTATTTTGTGTGCTGTCATTTGTTATGGAAACTATACTCAATTGGGGGGCTCCTTCAGATTACATCTACGGCACTCAGAAAATTTAATCAGATACATCATTAGAACCACCTTATCAAGCTTAGAAAATGTGGTGTGAATCAATTAATCAAGTTGTATGGCTCAATTTTATAGATTTCTTTAATTTGAAAAGCAAAAATTCTCATTTTTAGTTTGAATTTAAAGCTTCAAGAGTTGTGGTAATTTATAGCTATTTGTGGATGCAGTTCTTAAAGGGATTGCTAATGGTTTATCCCGTGGAAAGAAATCAGAAGAAATGAAAAATTTGGTAAATTTCTCGAATAAAATTGATTACTTCACTGTAATAGACCTTATGCCAAATTAACCTATACGCTTTGAACAGGCAGATCATCTATGGAAAGCAAAGATGAGGCATCCAGACGCCTTCAAGGTTGTCAACAAGGATATAATATCCCACTTTGTTCTTCGTCTCGTGTATTGCAAGACGTAAGATTGGTTTTTTTTTTCTTAGTTATTATTATGAATTTCAAATTTTTTTTTTTTTGATTTATTTTGTTGGTGTCTTAGGGAGGACTTGAGGAAATGGTTTCTTTCCATGGAGACTATCCTATTTCGTTACCAGCTTCTGTTTGAAAGACCTGAAACTCAGGTAGGATCTGCTTATTCTATATAGTGTATGTACTTTATTCAAGCCAGTTATTGATGCTTTGCTTGGATTGCAGAGAGCACTCATGGCAGAATTCAATCTTCCTTACAGAGCAGCCAGCAATGCAGAATTAGAGGTAATTACATCCCATCTGGTTAAAATGATTTTCTCTCTCAGAGAACACTTAGCAAACACTTGTAATCACTGTAAAGTAAGATACACTTGCTGGCAAACATTCTTAGCCTATGCTTCCTCTCAAATATATAGTCCCCAAGCCTTCTAGAGTTTCAACTATCATGCTCTTTAATGCTTATATTAACATATTTTCCTCCACAGAGTGTGAAGGAAGGCTTAAAGCAAGTTGCTCAATCCTTTGGTCAGCCGTTAGCTGGTATTGATGTCTGTGGCCTTTTATTATCTTAATAACCATTTTATTGCTCTTTTTTCTTCCTGATTATGAAGGTGCCAACCATAAACTAGACTGAATGTAATATATATCTATGTTTTTTCCCAACCCCAATGAAGGTACCGTTTGAAGAAGTTCCAGAACTTGTAGCTGGTGGAAGAGTATTTATCCATAAAGGGTATGCATACATCGCCATGAATCAGGTTATAAACTGTTCGTGCCATTAAATTTTTTCACATTCATAAGTGATAGATGTTTATTAGCTCATTTTTCCTTTTCCCCCTTCATAGGTGGTTTCCCTTGTTGCCACACAATTCCGTAGTGATCTGTCAAAGGCACTCATTCTGACAAACAGGTTGTTGTTTGCTATTTAAAGTTCATAAAGCTTTCTATTATTATGTTTGCAATATCTACATTGGTCTTTGTTAACTAGTAAACAGATTGCAGTGTTGATAGGGTGTGTAGAGACATTGTAAAACTGAGCTGCATAACCTTCTTGTTTCCGTTGGGAGAAACCTTAAATTTTTGAATATGTGGAATTAGGACATACATTATTGTCTATAGATAGTTTTACTGGAAGAACAGTTTTATACATATGGAATTTTGCACATAGATTAGTTGTACTTCTGTTGGATCCATATCAATTGTTATTCTGTTAGGAACCTAGTGATTCTTAATAGGGAGGGATAGGAATTGTAGGAGAACTGACATAATTCGAGGTAGTCACCCTCCATAGAGAAATATTAAGAAAGAGAGGAAATGCACTAAACAAGGAATTTGTTTATTCTTCAATATCTAATGTTGAAACATCATCTTTATTGCTTAATTTAGTCCACATCATGCCTATGATTTGCTTATGAATTAGGCATAAACTTGCAGAATTTATTCGTCTTTATTGTCAAAATAAGGGTCTAGACTTTCAGATTGATAGAACTTTCAGTTTCTGCTTTCAGAAAGTGGACATCTACAATTAGAGAACAAGAGAAGGATAGGTTGACTCCTGTAAGTATTGGATTGTGAACCTTATTGGTTGAAGAGACTTTGTTTCAAGTATGGTGCTTGACAATTTTTATATTAATGCCTGCATTGTACAAGCCCTATGCTCAAGCTACTTGGGACCTGACCATTCTCAGGTACTTTATTTATTATATTTGCTAATCCTCTTACTTATGGATCACATATTTGTAAATTAATTGTCATTAATTTTGGTTGAATATCACTTTAGCCAAGGGAATTTGCTGAGATATCAATAAAGGACATTGACCAAATAGCCAAGAATTCATTTCCTTTGTGCATGCGCCACCTTTTTGAAAAGGTAAGACAATTTTCATAGAATTGGGTTATTATTTTTTGTAATTAGTTGTTCATCATTTTATTTATATCCTTCATCTCTTTTTTCTTGTATGTTCTATATTTTTGGTGTGTGTGTGTGTATTGATTTACATCTATGTGTATATAATGTATTCTCTGAATAAACTAATGTTTTCGTTTCCATGTGGTTCTTTATGCCAATTGTGCAGCTGAGAGAGGATCATCATCTAAAGCATGGAGGGAGGATGCAGTTAGGTCTCTTTCTCAAGGTTGTATTTCACTACCTGCTTGGATATGCATTTTATTGTGTGTTGTTAGTTGTTACACATTTTGTATTAACATTTCAATTACGAGACACCAACAAATTTTAGATGCATGATTCAAGTAAACTTCTAATTGCATATTGCTACTTATCGGTATAGAATAGATCTGCTTATTTATGTTCCTACAAACAATTAAAGAGTGTTTTTCCTTGTTGGACATGACCTGCATAAGTGTGTTGCACACTTCGCAATCAGCATCTATGGGCAGTTTATTTGCTTGGGGGTCTGCTTTATCAATCACGACTTGCATTTCTATTTTTATTTCATGCATGTATACAACATATTCTCAATGTAAGCGTGTGTAACTGGGTTAAATTGATTCTGTTCTTTTTTTATGTACACACACATGCAGACACCCACACACAAGTGATGCAAGTAGTTAATCACATCCAAGCTTTACTATATCATGCATAATTGTTATGCATAGTTCGATTAGTAGTTGCATGCATCAGACATGCAAAAGTAGTAGGGTTATTTGTAGTGATGTTGTGGAAGCCGAAATAGTTACCAACTTACCTTTTATAAATCACATATTTTTCTGTGCCTTGTTACTAGTTGTTATTTTACTGTGTATTAATTTTTCTCCATGTGCAGGGTGTTGGATTGAAGCTGGAAGATGCCCTTGCATTTTGGAAAGCTGAGTTCTCCCAAAGGATAAGCATGGTGCTATTTGAAGTATTTTGCATATATGTTTTCCTTTGCCTTCTGTGCATATGCATATTCTACATATTGTCAATTACAAGTTGGAAACAAATGGCAACTGCAAATGTTATATTTAATTATGGATTCACCTGAACATTACATAGATCAATTATTAGTAACAACTAACAATAGATGTGTTTTCATAAAAAATAAATAAATCTAGCAAAATATGTATACATGGTTGTCATCCATGCACAGAAATTTTGCTATGTCAACAGTGAGATTATGCTTGGTATACAGTGCCCTGGTCCTTACAAACACTATTTGATAGGCCTCTCTCTCCTTCTTCCCACATATATGTGCAGAAATTTTGGTATATTATTTGTGACAATACGGATTGGTATGCAGTGCCTTGTTTCTTGCAAGTACTATTCAATCTATGCTTAGTGCTTAATCTTGTTGTTACAGGTTGGGTCTGAAAGGTTTGACAAGGAATATGCATACAGCATTCGTCATAATTATGGAAGAGAAGGGAAGAGAACTGTAAGTGAACAAACTTCATTAAGAGGATAATTTTAAATGCTGTATTCTTCTTTGCTTAAAAAGATTGTTGGGCTGGAGATTAGAGATTTCATTATTAGAGTTTTACAGGAGTTCAGTGGTTCATATCAGGAATAATAAAAATCAAAGGAACATCTAATGAAGAAAAGAAATGGGTGGAACTAGTCTTAGTTTCCTACTCATGTTATTCTTAAAGGCGCTGACCTCTTGTCAGAAAATTTCCTGAGAGGAAGTTGTACTTCCTTGGTGTACTTGTATGAATGTGTTTGTGACACATTTAAATATTGCTTATTTCTATATGTATGCAGGATTATACACCTTATTCTTGTCAAACGATCATCACTTCAGCTCCTGGCGTAGGAGATCATCATGGATGCCCCTATCGACATTTCAGGTCACTTCTATAGCTTTATTATAGTTATTGTAAGTATCTTCAACTAGTAATTGATGGAATTAAACTCTCTAAACTGCTATAAAACTTACGGTCAAATCACAGAATCGTGATCACATCCTTTCTGGACTTCACCATATGAATCCCTGCTACCCTAATTGCATTTCTCCTACGGATATACTAACGTACTTGTTGCTCAAGTCCAAAAGTATTTGAATTAGTTCTTTTCATCTTTTAGCCAACTTGTGGTTTTGTCTTCGTTTTTCTTTTTCTTTCTTAACCCAAAAAGACCTCACAAATCCATCACCAGAACTTTCTAAATCAAAAAACAAATATCAGTATTAATGCTAGGAAATTTTACTTACATATTTATGCTTTTTCATCCACCTTTAGCAATCATCCTTCCTGTTAGCTTGGTAGAAGCTATTTAATATGTTAAGATTCAATTACAAGGTAGGGCATATTTTCTATGTGAGATAAATATGTTAGGTTATTACTTTTATTTTGTGATCCTCTCTATTTTTCTTTTCTTCAGGACAAAGATAAACCAGTGAGGTTCCAAATAAGTGTGTCCATGAAATGAGTCAATGTGTGAAATTATTTTTTTCTTTTACTTTAGGTTGACTAGGGAAACTACATCATTCATATCTATTCATAAATCTGATGCTGCATTTCTTAGTTACTTCTAATTACCTAAGCAGCGCATAATGTATTGACAATGACGGCACTTTGGGGAGCTTGTGAAGGAACTCTATTTGATATTTCCTATTGTCTTATCAATTATTTTGTAACAGTGAGGAGAACGTAAGAGCTGCCCTTGGTAAAATGGGAATAACTAACAGGGCAGTTGAAGATGTAATGGACAAAGTGCGAAATATACATTATCAGGTTTGGACAGCTGCCTATAAGTTGCTTCCTGTTGGCTTTGTATTAGTTCTGAAATCTTGGTTAAGATTAGTGAACAACTTCATAACATATATGCAGTTGGCATGCACCTTGAAATTTGAAGCTGTGAATGGAACATCATGTGATGCTGGGATTAATCATCCAAATCAATATTTCAGTGACAGTCAAAAGGTCCTGCAATCAAAGGTAGTTCCTCTGCTTTGAACTTTAATTCTCTGTAATTGTCTTGGTGTGAACTTCTAATCAACCTTGCAAGGAATACTTCAAATCTGCATGAACAAACTCTGTTTAGTGTCCAAATCCCCATGGTGCCACACAGTCGGTGCCACCACAGAGAAAATTAGGTCTCACACATCACTTGGGTCTAACTGTATATACTAGTTTAATAGCCCCTCCATCCCCCGCTTTTTGAAAAAAAAAAAAAATGAAGTGAAATTATTCCCATTAGTGTCCTGTTCCTTAGGCAGGTTTAGAGGGCTTAATGAAAGCACCAAGTTAGGACAAATTTATAAGTTTTTCCACTTAATCTCAAATGAGTTTCCGTGACTGCTTGTATTTTTTAGAAGTTTATAAGTTTGTAACTGGTTGTATTTTTTTCACTTAAATTCTGAAATGTTATCATTTGAAAGAAATATAAATTAAAAAAACACCAAATGACACAGGAATGTCTATTAATGCAAGGGAACAAATTGTCAAGATTTGTTTCTGTACTCTTTTCGGACTAAGGCTTTGTTGTTGTAGTTGTAGTAGTAGTGGCACATTGGTTATCTGCTACCAATTCTGTTTTTACGCATCCATTTTAACTTCTTCATGGTAGGCTTTAATGCTTAACTTTCTGTATTTTTCTTTGGTCTAATTTCCTTCGATGTGTATTGGTTGCAGGGTCATATGTACCTGTCTGTTCATTATATTTGCTTTTACTCTAACATATTCGGATTTGAGACAAATATATCTGAAAATGTCTGCTGGGATCGCATCTAGATCGGGAGGACTCATGAAATGTCTTCGGCCTAGACTTCAGCCCATTGATGTTCAGTCTGCTGCCTTCTGGGGTGTCGCCGCCACCACCACTGCTCTTTGGATCGTTCAAGTCAGCTTCCCTTTCCATCCAATCCAATCCAATCCAAAGCCATTTTTTATTGTACTTGTACTTTATACTTACCTATTATTTATTCCTAATCTCATTTCCTAAGAATATGAAAAATATTTGTATTGTGATGGATTGCATCTTTGTATTCACCAAATCTAAGATTATTTAACGAAGAAGAACATTTTTTGATGCACATGTTTCATTGCGCATATGGTCTATCTCTTTCTTTTTTTTTTTAAGACTGATAATTTCATTGAAAATGTGCAAATGGTGCAAGCCTAATACAAGTTTTATTTAAAAAGTCCCCCTAACAAATGATATTATTTTCTAAGGATTTGTCAGTTGTTAGTTCATTACTTCATGACCATTCTCTCTTCTTGTACATGGTTGTATTTCACATTTATAAATAATGTCAATGATTAATTGGGTCGCCGTAAAATGTCTTATATATATAAAAGATATCATATATCATGGTTGTCTTGGTTTTAATAGTTGTTGATTGTAGAAATGTTAACTCTGTTTCATTGTGGCCTTAGATTTTTTTTTCAGATAGTCAGTCATTACATTTTTCTTTTTCTTTTTTATTGACGTAATAGCAGTTCTTAATTTGTGTTTCAATTAGGTATATTTTATCAGGATTGCAAGCATTAAATAGCACTTTTGCTAGTTGCAATATGATTGTTTAATTTTTGTGCAAGAACTTGTTTTTTCATTCTAGGTATGTATGGATCTTTTCCTATCTTTTTTTTTGAACATTGTTTGTATATGTTTGATTTTGCTTCGCGAAAGGGATTAGTGGTCTAGGGATAAGAGTAACACCGTGATCGACTGATTGTATGTATTTTGTTGTGTAAAAAAAGTGAGTAAATTTATATTTACAAATTTGGGTTTTTTATTTATTTATTTTTTTTTGGTTTTTCTTTAAGCTCAGAACTAACAGTTTGACTCAGATGAATATACTTGTGCTTTTCCGGCAAACAAAAGTTGAAAGCAGTTATGATTTGGGAAAGAAAAAACAATTGTTAACTTTTCTTACCCTACGTGTTTTGGACATGTAATTAGCCTTATCATGCAATTTCGTAGAATGTGCTAATAAGTTTGTGTTAGTTATGTTTATAAGCATTTGACATTTTAAGGTAGGTAATTTTCTTCGCTAATGGTTTTCTCTTGCACAGAACACAAGAATGGAGAAACCCAATCTGGACGAATTGTACCACGTATTTACCAGTCACGCAATAAAATTCATCGACTACCGCATGATGGGTGATGGTTCCAAGTCTGAAAGCTGGAAAGAATTCAAGACAAGTTGTTTAGGGAATTTCGCGAAGAATTTGGTGAGGAAGAGCCTGGGCCAAGGCGTAAGGCTGTAATGTTCCCTCCAAATCAACTACTTCCTCTTTATTTTCGCTATAAATTCAAACTATTTGTTTGATTCCGATTTTGCTGTCGCCGTTCGTATTTTGTAATTTCTCAGTCTTATTCTGATCTTTCATATATGTTAAGCATTACATCTTAGATCTGATCTTATTTGATCCTTCGTGATTATATTTCTATTTGTGTTTTGCAATGATAATTAGAAAAACAAAGTCATCAACTTCGACGTTCACTATCTCAGGCAATATATATTGAATAAATAATTACTGTAAATGGTTAGTTATGATGGTTAATGGTTTGTTTGATTGTGGTATTCTTAATCATCATTGAATCCTAAATTCAAAATCCAAAGAAGAAATAAAAAATTAACTTACAAAAACAAAAGTTCAATTCTAATTGTTTCGATTCTGTAGGTATGTGAATGTACATTGCGCTTTTCTATTTTGTTGTTATAAAGAAATTAATGGCAGTCTAATTATTTTTACTCTGGCTCTTTCTTTAATTTCTTATTTCCTTATGATTATCCTCTTTCTTCTTTTCTATTTTTCTTTTTTCTATGCATTTGTAGGTTAAAGCTTAGTCATTGCTTTTCTTCTTCTTTTTTATTGCAATATTACTCTGAATTCTTTGATTACAATATTATAATACAACAACTGTGGAATTTGGATGAGTATCAAATTGTATACAAGAAATACAAATTGTGCAATTTGGATAAGTATCACGTATTAATTAATTATATTGCAGTGACCTCTATTTCGAAGCATACAATATATAGGCAAAGGAGAGTGATTGACCATTATATACATATTACTAATATATTTGTAAAAAAAATAAAAAATAAATTGCCACAGATTGAGAAAAATGGAACAATTATTACTAAATAATAGACTAACTTTTACGGATAAAAACCTAAAACGCGGGGGTTTTATTTATTGAATTTTTTTTTTCTTTAAAGGTAAAATTGTAAAATCATGGAGAAAATTGCTTCTAAATAATAGGCAAAACTTTAGGAATAAAAATACCGGGTAAAAACGAAAAAACGTTTTTTTTTTCCTCTTCTCTTTAAAGTTATAATTATAAAATCATAGAAAAAATGGCTTCTAAATAATAGGCAAACTTTTAGGAATAAAAATACCTAATCATGGGTTTTTTCATTTTTATTTTTTTTGCTTGAAATTGTAAAAAAATTATCAAAGCAACGTTCAAGGATCACAATTTATTAACTGAAACAATAAAAGTAATGGATTTATTTTTCACCAAAACTCTATTGGATATTGTTATCCTTAAACATAGCAATTTCTCCTTAACAATATTGCACAATCCAAAATCCTGAATCTCAACCGTGAAACATAATAAGGAAAGTAAAAAAACAAATGTAAAACAAAAAGATAATTTAGGATTCTAAAATCCTAAAACATGAAATTTTTTATTTTATTTTTTATAATGGGAAACTGTGCTGGTTAGTAGGCCATTAGTAGAGATTCTGAAATCCTAAAATTTAGGATTTGTTTGTGGCTTGAATTGTAAAAAAAAACAAAAATACTACAAATTTTTAGTCTGAAGTACAGTACCTTAGGTGTTATTTCTTAGGTTATTTTCTTAAAATTCAGTCATGTAGTTACTTAAATCAACAATACTACCCTCTGAGCATGCGCTCACGTGCGTGCTCAGAGGCACTTCAATTTTTTTTGGGTAAAAGTTAATAATATGCATAAATTATAATTTGGGATTAATATATTTCCGAATCACAAAAAAAAACCTAGGGGTGTGATGAGTGTTAAGCGTTTGTGGTAAAATAATTTTTTCATCACACCCTTACGTTTTTTTTGTTGATTGGAAAATATATTAATCCCAAATTATAATTTATGCATATTATTAACTTTTACCGAAAAAAATAGAAGAGCTCATGCGCGTGCTCAGAGGCTAGTTTTAATTATATCACAGTTCATTAGTGGTGATTAATTTCATTTTGTTAAGAATGTAAAATCACTGATAGCGTGCGACATCTATAATGTAATAATTTATGAGAAAAATAAAATTTATATTCTTCTTATTGAATTTAAAAAAATTTCTAAAATAAATTATTGAAGTTTTAAAATTTATGCTGTACTTTTATTTAAGTTAGAATCTTTTTATCCCCTTTCATCTCTGCGTAGAGAATATTGTACCTCTGTATGGGCTTATGTGCAGTACCACTTCCTAGATGAGCGACTTGTCAATTGATTGGATTAGAGGATGTTTTTAATTTTGTAATCTTCATTTGTGTACGAGATCACTAACATAATTGGTGTATGTGCTAGAGTGGCTATTGCTTATTACTTTCTTGGTAACATAATTTTTATCCCATACTTATTGCATTATTATGTAATAACTAAATTATTTTGATTTTTCTTATTTCATGGAAGACCTATTGCATAAATTTGTTTTAAATTTTATTCGTTTAACTTCCCAAATGCAGGTCCTTTATGGGCTAGAATCTGCAGGTCTGTTATGGGCTGGAATATGCAGGTCCTTTAAATTTTATCAAATTTTTCCTGGTCGATGCATCTTCTGGCTCTCATGCATACGGTGCTGAAGCAAATGCATCTTCTGCATCGAATGTTGACGAGCTTCATCAAGAAATCTCAGTTCGTTCAGCAGTAGTCATAATTCCATTGATTATTGTGTGGACACACACACATATTCCTTGGAGTATTTTCTAGAAAATCCATAGAGGAGGTACAAGAGAAGAAGATGTTGCTGGAAAAGCTACAAGTCAGAATGAATGAAGCAAAAGCAAAGGCCAAGAAGCTTAAAGTGTCATTCGAGAATCTTCTCAAAAATAAACCCGAGGTTTATTATTTGAAAAAACTTAATATTTGTTTAATGGTAGTTATTTGAAAACATAAACAGAAAGAATAAAGAAAACATAAAGAACGAATAACAAAATAATATTTAAATGAAATGGTAAAATAATGGAAGTTTTGATATTTGGTGGATTGTAAATTGGTATGTTAAAATTGATAAAGCAGGAATTGAACTGAAATTGTAAATGCTGAAATATTTAGCAGTCTTCATAAGTACGCTCTAATGGTTTAGTCCTAAAATCAGCACTTGTATTAAAGGTTTAATGTTCAATTTAATCATTACCCGTGATAGTGGCTGCATGATTTGAACTCAGAATACTATGATAATTTCTCATGGATAAAACTATTAAATCTGATTATGTTGAACATTATAGCAAGTGGCGTTTATCATAAAGTTAACTCAAAGAACCTGCAATCCATAATATTGGGACACGTTTGTGTATTTGGGATAACACTCGATTACAGTCCGTATACGTTATATTTGTGTATTTATTGATATTGTCATACTGGCTTTAGAATTGTGTTGCTTTATTGGGTTTTGGTATGATTTATGTTATGAGGTTGGAGATTGTAAATATTGTTTATTCTTTTTTATTTTTGTTCTGCAGGGAGTTATGAAGGCAATAAATGTGAACAAGTCGACATCTGCTGGGTGCAAAGTGAAAATATGGATTGTAGATTGGTTTGCCCAGCTAACCAATAAGATGGGAGGTCAGTTGAAGAAAATTGATGTTGTTGGGCGCTACCTCATTGAGATTTGGAAGGCCGTTGGGATGGATATTGATGGAGGGAAGGTGGAGTTTCTGCGGTCCTCGAAGGAGATAAATTGAATCAAGCTCATGAGTACTAGCCTCTTGTGATGCATATAGCACAAAGGAATACGGTTTCAAGGATAAAAAGGTGAATTATGGTATGATGATTATTATTATTACTTTAATATGCTGGTGATGTAGTCGTTATTTTTACTTCTATTATATTTTGCTGCAGGTGTGGTCACATTATGGGTCGAAGTGATGAGGAAGAGTTCACTGCAGCACAAATTTTCTACCCATGCATGCAATGTGCTTATGTGTGGTCTTTATTTGTTTTGCTTACTGGTAATTTACAAACATGTTACCTAGTTTACAACAAGGTCAGGAGAAGATGTCGAAAAGTGATCCACTATCTTCAACTTTTATGGAAGATGACGAGGTAGGGTGCATGTATAGGGGTATCAAATTGCCATTTAGGGGGTTACATTGTGTTTTCTTTATTAGTTGCGCATAGCATAAGGATAGTGGATTATAAACTAGGTTAACCTTAGATTTAGTCTGCCTCCATGTTGTAGGCCAAAGTAAATTTGAAGATAAAGAGAGCATACTGTCCTCCAGATATTGTGGAAGGGAATCCATGCTTGGAGTATGTGAAGTACCTCATTTTACCTTGGTTTAAAAAGTTTGTAATAGAGCGCAGTGCAGAGAATGGTGGTGATAATTAAGTCATAAGGATTTTATTATGAAAGCTTTACTTATTTTATTTAGTTAATGGTACGACATCTGCCTTTTCACATGATGGTCAACCCTTACATCTTGTTCAAAGTCCGTGCTCCTTAAGTAATTTCTATAGTTGCTTGAGCTATTTTTCCAAAATCATTTTTCATTGGGAATAGTAACTCAGACTGTTTTCTTCTAATGTAAGTTTTCTCTACAATCCAAGAGCTTCGAAAGCTTTGAAGAATTGGTTGCTTACTATGAAAGTGGAAAGCTACATCGAGTTGATATTAAACCAGCCTTGGCAAAGGCTTTCAATAAAATACTAGAGGTATGTTGTTTCCATTTATCCATTTAGCTCTAATTAATGCTTCTTAGGTAGATTGATTCCCCATCACTTTGGGGAGTCATGCCACTACTTTACACATTTTGTATAAATGATGTTGGACTTCTGCAACCCATTACCATGTTGAAGCTATGATTAAATTGCTAGGACCTTAATTTGATTGGCCCACATCCTTTAGGGTATGTTTTGGAATTGACCCATCCAAACATAGGGTGAATTTTTGGACACTATGAGGCTATTGCAAAGTATGCTCAAGGGAGCCTATAAATAATCAAATTCGTTAATTCTGTGGTCTAACATCTTTGTTCTGTCTGTTTGTAGTGTGTAAGAGAACACTTCAAGCATGAAAATAATGCAAAAGATCTTTTGAAAAGGGTTAAGGTATGGTCGATTGACTTTTAAAATTAATTTCTTTTAATAATGAGTTTTGAAAATGTTAAGAGTGAGAATTAGCAGTTGCACATATAAATGGTGCCTTCAATCGAGCCTTGCACTAGTGGTCTGAATTAGTAGTTGCACTAGTGGTCAAGCCTTGTTGCAATGACAAGTGCCTTTCACCAAAAGTAGTTGTGGGTTCAACCTTAACCACTGAAAAACCCCACAAATATAACTAAGTTTTGTGCACTTAGTACTACAACATTGCAGCCAGTTGTATTCCTTCATTGAGAAACATACTCGTTTTAGGCAAGTATTAGATTCAATGTTTTGAAAAAAAATATATTATCACATACATATTCAAATTTTCAATTGCATTGGGTTTTGATTAGAATTATTGCTTTATTTGTAGACACAGATATCATTGTTATATCAAACCTCTTGAAGCATTGGAAGGTGAAGATTCCAGGAAAAGAAGGCAGACCGCTTCTTCATCATGCAGGGCTTGTTCAAGCTTTATCAGATCATTTTCTGCTTTTTCCTACTTTCAATTTCCCATTGTCTAATTGAGCTCTAACATATTATTATGGAAGAAAAATTAATGTATAATTGGAATTATTTATAATAAAAACAAAATATGAAATGTAAAAACCTTGTTAGTATACCACATAGATTCTCCAATGACACTTTAAGCTTGTTGGCCTTTGCTTCTGCTTCATTCATTCTGACTTGTAGCTTTTCCAGCAACATCTTCTTCTCTTGTACCTCCTCTATGGATTTTCTAGAAAATACTCCAAGGAATATGTGTCTGTGTCCACACAATAATCAATGGAATTATGACTACTGCTGAACAAACTGAGATTTCTTGATGAAGCTCATCAACATTCAATGCTGAAGATGCATTTGCTTTAGCACCATATGCATGAGCGCCAGAAGATGCATCGACTAGGGAAAAATTGATAAAGACATAAATAATGTAAGTTGGACTTACATTTGATATCCATCTAAAGTGTGAACCTCCTTCAAATTCAGGATCCTTTGCTGAAAAGCAAGTGGTTTTCCCATTTCATAATCTCTAACAAGAACTTGCTTCTCAACATCACCTTGGAAGGTTGATTCCCAAACTTGAAGTTGCTACTTGTCATTTTTATGTCTAAGCAATAAGCATGCAAAATATATCAGAAACTTTTGTAGTACCAAACATGATTGTTACACATAACTTGTCATGTGTTTTCTTCATAGTTTTGTTTCTATATATTTTTTGTTTAATGGTAAAACTAATTAGCTTGCATGAATATACAGATATATGCCGTCTCCATAACCATAAGGACATTGGTAAGCTAGGAGTATTTTGCATTTAAGTACTTTTTGTTTAGTTCATTTTCACTAGCTTAAGTGCTAAAGGTTTAATTCTTGCTTTTTGGTTTCAACTTTCGTATAATTCGTTAACGCAACCTTTTTGCAACTTGGTTTCGTGCTTCTAGCTTTGATATGGGAAGATAAGTTCCCACCTTTCATGCTTCTGATAATCGCAATAATGAATGATGGTATTATTTCAAAGAGCCTCTTGCAAATATTTCTTTCTTTTTTCTATTACTTAGCTGGTATTCTTGGCCTCGTTTTCTTTGTAAAGAAACTAAAGAGTTTGCAAAAAATATATAATTAATTAAATTGATAAAGATTTGAATGATAGATTTTTGTTTTATGCATTATATGGGAAATGTGATCAAATTCTGTTTGTGATTTGTATTAGGGACCATCATGGCGATTTCAAAGGACCGAGTAAAGCCATCTCCAATGCCTGACAGTTGGAAGTTGAATGAAATATTTGAGACCAACATTGTCATTGCCACCTTATCTTGCTTTGGTTACCGTCTTGAAAGGGTGGATAACTTTCTTTTCTGTGCCATTTCTTAGTGTGATTGCAAATTTTTTATAGAGAGAACAATGTATTGAGCTATGGATATTTAAGCCTTGATTGGCAGAAATTTTATGCTTTGTATAGAGAGAACTATGTACTTGACACATTTTTTATATCAAAAGCTTGTGTCTCATATTATTTGGAGTTAAGATCATTTCACTATATTGTCAAAAGCACTCATTTGGTGTTATGGAGTGGAATAATTTATTGAATGCAATGCATCTATAGGTTACAATGAGCATAAAAATTTTAAAATTTCATATTCGAAAATAGACTATATGTGAATTTAAAATGATCAGTCATATGCATGTCATTTATATAACCTAGCAATAATGCTAGCTGGAAGGCATAACAATATAGGAGCCGATGATTCCAATTAATTGAAGACTGAATGCGGCAAAAGCTACTTCCATGAGGAGGACCAATGTTAGAACATGTATCTATTATAATTTAGAGCTAATAGTATTGGTTTTAGTATTGGCATTGGGGTTTGGGTAACACAGGAGCTCAATCAATTAAAGTTACAAAGAAAAACCAAAAAAAAAAAAAAAAAAAAATCCCAGTGTCACATCTACCCCACATAAAAGGAGGCCAAGTAGTTAAAAAAAAAAATTACAAAAACATAAACAGAACTTTTTCCCTTAAAAAGTTCTAAAAAGCTTATTTGTAGAAAAGAACAAAAATTGTGAGCTTAAAAAAAATAAATAAATAAAATAAAAATTGAGATTCCCAATGGAACTTGAGTCTATAAGACTCGAGAACCAAAGAGCATCAATGCTTTGTTTACTCAGAGAGGTCCGAGAGGGTTCCTCTATTTTTTCCAGTGGAGCTCGAGTTTCATAGACTCGATTTCCACTGGGAAATTTTTTTTTTTGGTTTTGCTCTGTTTACTCCGAGAGGTCCGAGAGAGTTGCTCTATTTTCCTCTGTTTTTTCCAGTAGAACTCGAGTTTCATAGACTTGAGTTCCATGGAAATTTTTTTTTTTTTTTTTTTTTTTTTTTTTTGGTTTTGCTTTGTTTTCCTCTACTCATTCCTGGAATCATTCACTGCGGAAAATTTTTTTTTTTCCTAGTCACGCAGACAAACCAAAAACTGAAACGTGTGCATGCACCTGCTGAGAAACAGAGATAGACAAACTGCGAATGTAATCCATAAACACTCATTGAGAGGCAAAGAAGCTGAGAATGTAAATACACGTACATTACATCAAAACGCGTTCTGAGTACGCACGAAACTATAGAAACTTTTACGCTCTCTGTATAAACATGGTTTTATAATGCAAATGCAGTTACATCACAGCAAAAGGCATTCTCAATATCAACATTCTAAACATGCCCAACCACGCTTAATTTGCAGTTCTAACCATACTACTCAAATCACAATCTTCATAGAGATACATTGAATAGAGATTTACAAGTACATTCAACAAAAACCAAAAAGTTCACATAGAGCCAATACAACGTAGTCACTTTTCCTAAGATCGGCGGTCCGCACAACAAAAACATCGTCCTTGGAAGCATGCCTGAAAAACGTAGAGTAATCACGTTAGGAGAGAAGATAGTAAACATTAGGTCAACATGGAATGAACAACAAATATTTAACCGATGCATAAGTATTTGCCATCTACCTACCTAGTGTGGAACATGACCGCTTGTGGAAGCGCCACGGGACTACGGACATTTTCTGCAGTTATGCCCGGAAGCATGACACAGTCCACATGTCTGCTTGGGCTGACTCTCTATCAAATCTGCGTCCTCCCTCCGCCATCCCGGTTCTCGATCCTTATTCCTCACTCCATCCATCTCATTCCTTATTCTCGACTTCACTGGTCGACCTTTGGCCCGCAACAATGCTGGATTAGGCAACCACTTTGGCCCCATGGGATCCCTCCACAATGACTGCGACTTAGGAACCACAAATGCATGCTCATAAGTGTTAATGGCATTGTTCAAACCATAACACGGGTGAATATATGTCGTCGAATCAATATGTAAATAGTCACATACTCTAATTGCATGTGAACACAGGATCCCTATGTTTTGCCATTTCCCACAACTGCATGTTCTTTCCTGTAACCGAACTTCATAACTGTGGTTTCCCCCTCCTGCACTACACGTGTTGAGTTGGGTAACTACTTGAAATATCAGCTCTTCATTGCTAAATGGCTTGAGATAGTGTTTCTCAGATTTACGCTTATTCTCATCCCACTTGGAGAAGGCATATTCACTCCATTTCTTACCCTCTGAGAACTCAAAAAGGTATTCTTTGCGACGGTCATGGAAGTATTGAACAAGTTTGTTCCAAGTGAACTCAACCAATGCGGCAATAGGAAGGCCCCGTGCACCTTTCAGTACAACATTGAAGCACTCTGATATATTGGTTGTCATTGCCCCAAAACGTCTCCCACCATCATGTGACTGGGTCCACATATCCACAGGCTCGCCCATTAGGTATGTGTATGGAAGATAATCTTGATTCTTTTCCTTGCCATCCTTCCCCTTCAACTTCTTCTTATTTCTAATGGCCTCAATTTCCACTTGCTTAATGGTCTCCATTATGGTATAAAATTTCACTGCCTAACTAGCATATCCCGCTTTCAACGCCGTTGACTTTAGAGTCGAGTTCTGAAAATGTGTGTTGAAGTTGCTAGCAACATGTCGAAGGCAATATCTATGAAATACCAGTGGTCTTCCATCATCCCTTCTAGGCCAGTTTGCAATGGCGTTTTTGATACCGAGATGTCGGTCAGAAATTATGCAAATGCCTTCGTTAGGTATCACGCGGCCAATCGTATCTTTGAGGCATTGTAAAAACCACCTCCAACTAGACCCTGACTCAGAATCCACAATAACAAAGGCAAGAGGGAATACCTTGTTGTTAGCGTCGGTTGCCATTGCAACCAACAACTTTCCCTGATATTTACCATACAGATGAGTCTCATCAATACTGATAACTGGCTTGCAATATTTGAATCCATCAATGCTTGGACCGAAAGACCAAATCACATAATTTAAAAATACTGTGTCATCTTCACCGGTGGATGTGGTACGATAGAACACCTGGGTAGTCGGATCCTGATCAATATATGCCATTAGCAACTTTTGCAACCTTTGGTAAGACTCTTCCCAATTCCCAAACATCTTCCCAATCGCCTTTTGTTTTGCATCCCATACCTTGTAGTAAGAAGGCTTTTGTCCCTCATATTTCGACTCTATCATAGATCTGAGATACTTAATTGGGGTAGTGTGATCCTCACATAACTTCTTAAGGATTTCATCTGCAATAAATTTACAACTCATCATTCTACCATCGTTTCGTACCCCAGTTCGTATACACGTGTGAGGACCCTTGTACACGGTGACCATCCATAGTTTGTGGAACTTGGGCTTCATGACTGCGCAGACATACCACGTGCATGACTCATCCACGCATTTCGCACAAAGTTTTGTCGTGGTTGACCTGCTGATCATAAAATGTTTGTTTTCCTTGAGGGCACACTTTGTTAATACGCGTTGCACCTCCACTTTATTGGCAAAAGTCAAGCCTTTGCACAAATTCATCCCCTCTCTCTAAGTAGACACAAATGGTGCCTCAATATGTGAAGGATCAACCATATTTTCCCAAGTATTTTCGGAAAATGACAAGGCAAGTGGTGAGTACACAGGGATTGTGTTTGTAATGTTTTGGACACTAAGAACATTGTATGCATCAGGTTGACTACCGTCCAATGTCTCATCGTCATCAATGTCCCTCTCAAAGTCCCTAAAGTCCCCTTGTTCAATCCTGTCTTCAATCTCATCTCTATCGCCAAAATCTTCACCGTTAATGGCAATATTTTCATCAACATAGTCGTCGTCGTCATCATCATCATCCCCATCCTCATCCTCATCCTCATCGTCATAATCATCATCATCCTCATCCTCATCCTCATCATCATCGGCATGAACATCATCATGCTCTACATGTGTAAAATACTCATATTGAGCATCCGGAACTGTAACTTGTAAACTTGTTTGTGTTTCTTGGATTTCCTCAATACCAACTTGTGCACGTGGCTCCAACTGTATGTACAACTCAATGTTAATTACTTCAGGTATTCTCTCCAACTTGTCAAACATGATCTTCACATGTTTGTCTGCTTCTGTCGCCATATACGTGTAATTAATCCGGTGCTTCAGGATTTCATTTGGCATACGATAAGTAATGTGTATGTTTTGCATAGCAGGGTTCTCACATAACTCTTCCATAACCATCATCTTCAATTCGTCAAGGGTCTTCAACCTACGATCAATTTAGGTATAATAGGTCTTTATACCCGGCCCTTCAAATGGCAATCCCTTATTCGCATTGGCATTCTTCAACGGACCACCGTGGTATATGATTATATCAATTTCAGGCATTGTGAACCTGTTAAAGTCAAGTTACTATGTTAGTTAACAAACATTTTCAAGTTCCCTGATCTAAAAGAAACTTGAAGCAGGTCTTTAACTTTCTAATAAAAAGATGCGGCCGAGAAATTTTTATAATTTGCTTTTCATGATACATACAAACTAAACATTTTTTCCTACAATTTCGGCTGTAGTACAACTATATTTAACAATTGGACATATACAAATCCATCTGTCCTTCCTATATACAAGAGGCTAATTACAGCAGCATGGTATGAGAGGCAAACACATGTAAAGCAAAAGATAATTGCAAACGCAATTTTTTGTAACACATACAAAATTGCAAAAGATAATGGGGGACTAAATAATTGCAAAAGATATATCATATAATTTTGTAACACAAACACAGCCACATTTTTTGGTAACACATACAAACCCCCCCCCCCCCAACAAAAAAGAATCGAGACCTTTTCAGTATTTTCAACATATTTCATACTTAAGACATTAGTATCAACTGAAATCCCAGTCAACCATTTTATTAGATTCCAAGACTACCTTTAATAACCACATTAGAGTGGACCTTTTAGCCTAATGAACACACGATACACACTCATTACAAATTAAATCTACTTCAAGATTGTGACTGTTCTCAACAAAAGCCCCTTCGAAAATGAATAAGAGAACCTCTGCTATTCTATACAGACCACTTTCGTAATGATTCCATGAAAAGTCGTTACAAGATTAAAGTCCATAATATTTTTTTCACACATACACATCTATATTAACCTATACTACAAGTAGATAGCATATTTTCTAACCTTTTTTCAAAAAGAAGTAGAGAGAGCTTATTATTGAACAAAACGGAAGATACCAGAACCTTGATTACCTTAAATTTCTAACCTTGCTATTGGACCTTCTTACATGCTTGAAAGCAGGTTAAAGTTGATCTTAAGAGGAATTTCCAATACACTAAGGCTGGCATCATGTTTAACCCATTAATCAAATACAAAGAACCATCTGGTAGAAAACTACAACTAATACCCATGGACCGAAAGACACTGAGAACCATTGGAAAGTTTTCTACAATTTAATCAAACACTTTTACTCAACCATTATTTAATTCTAATCCATAAACTCATATTTTTCCGAACATTTTTAAAGCACAAAAAAAAAAAAAAAAAAAAAAAACCCTTAAAATTTACATATATATCTACTCATCTGCGAATTTTGCAAGCATGGAAATCCAATGAAAGTTATTAATTTAATAGTGCAACATTGAAAAAAGTTACACCAGGTGTAATATGAGCTTATATATCTTACATATGTTGATAAGTCAAAAGCCCAAAATCCTTACAAATAAATAAATTTTGTTACAGCTCAGAATAAATCAGATAACAAAACTCAAAACAAATAAATTAACGCAGCGTTTGGCAGCACAGGATGGGAACATGAATTGTGATAAGAAGTCAATAAAAAGATTTAAAGACACTAAGAACCATTGGAAAGTTCTCTTAGTGGCAAAACCCATACACAACTAATACCCAACTACAATAACAATCAAATCAAAAAACCCTTACCTGAAATATGAAATTGTTGAGAGGGACGAGCAGTGAGAGAGGCAATGTGGTGAGTGAGAGTGAGAGGTGTGAGAGTTAGTGAGGCTGAGTGTATGGGTGAGAGTTGAGGATGCTCTGTTTTTGGGTGAGAGGTTAGTGAGGCTGAGTGTGGACTGAATAAAATCCTGCAAAACGCGTTATTAATATTTAGTCCCAGGAGAACTCGAGTCTATAAGACTCGAGTTCTGTTCAAAATTTACTTAAAAGGATGTTTGTTTACTTAAATCTCGAGTCTTATAGACTCGGTTTTCACTACGCAAAAATCGAGTCTATAAGACTCGAGATCTGTTCAAAATTTACTAAAAAGGGACGGTTGTTTTAATTCAATCTCGAGTCTTAAAGACTCGGTTTTTACCATGTTGAAATCGAGTCTTTAAGACTCGAGATCTGCGTGGCAGTTTTTGCCACCTCAGCAGTTCAGAATAACTGCAAAGCGACTTTATAACACTCGCTTTTTAACTTGAATCTCGAGTTTTAAAAACTCGAGATGTTACTTTTCTTAATTCTTTCAAAACGTTCCTAACTTACTATTTTGAATCAATGAAGACATCTATTCTGCACAAAACCTCAAGAAAATTAGCCCTTGGTGCTATTTTTTATATTTTTCCCAGATTTTTTTTTTTTTATAATTGTAGAGATTTTTTTTAGAATAGGGGAAAAAAATCTTTACAAGAAAGGAAAATTGCATGAGAAGATTGGACAATGATAGGCTATTACATAAAACATTACTAAGTTTAAGTCCATTCCACTCCAAACATTCAAAATGATTTGAAAATATAGGAGCCATGTGTCTCGACTAAGAAAAACCATTTTAATCAATTAAAAAAAATTTGCTTGCGTGATCTTTAGTCCTTGCTGCTACTTCCAGCATTTCATGTCACGACTTTATTTTCTTCCAAAAATTTCAATTATAGAAAAGAGAAAGCCTATATCTTTTCGGTGAAAGGAGAAGTCGCATGAAAAAAAAAAAGGATAATGATATCAATATGACCGCATCATTTTACTCACTCTTTATCACAAGTCTTTTATGTGACTAACTATGAGTAGTAGAGAAAAAATAGTAAGTCCAGGACCAGCTCCACATTGAAGCTAGGGTGGTCACAGCCCACAGGACCACCCTGACTATTTAGCCTTAATTTTTTAATTGTGTAGTCAAACAGACCCATTTTCAAAATATGTAGCAAAATACCACTTAGCAATGTCAAGTTTTATGTGTATTTTACCACTTAATTTTTTTTTGTAAATTTTGGTGAAGAACTAGACATTAGGAATGCCTATTTTACCTCAAGCATAACTTAACATTAGCAATATCAAATATCAAAATAATGGCATTATGCTACATAGTTTAAAAATGAGCTATTTGACTACATAGTTCAAAAATTAAGGCAAAAATAACCCATTTAACCTTTTAACTTTTAAGCAATTATATTTTTTTTCTTTGATAAGAAAATCTATAAAATTTTAGTTTGCAAATTTTGCGGTAATTTTTTTTTTTTTTTATAAAGAGATTTTTTTTGAAAAAAAAAAAAAAAAAAAAATCCAATACCAACACTCAATCTTATTTCTTTATTAGTAATTTATTTTGATAGAGTTACGGAGAAGTATGAGTTCTTGCTTTTTCTTTAACACAACAACCAGCGAAATGACGAAAATGTTTACGGTGGCGATCATCATCGGCGGGGACGAGCCCGTAGTTCACCGTCTGAACCCACTCTTTGGATAAAACTTAATTATATTTACATGGGTGTCCAGCCTCTGGAAAAGTCCAATTCGCGAAGGTCGAATTAAGATCACGATGTTGGATTGGATTGGTGGTCTACGCTCACAAGGCTAAACTCGATGTGAGTTTGTTTCTGTTGAATGAATCTGCAGCGGCTACTTCGTCTCAAACTGGGACATATTTCTTTTCTTCTTTTTTTGGTTTTTTATTTTTGGCATTGGGTATTTTGAGACTTTGCTCGCCATCTCCTTATGTGTGTTATTTGCTGCTCTCGAGTCTATGATATTTTTGTTAACAAAGTTTTTTGTTGCTGTAACGCATATTGTGGAAATAAAGAAATTTGAGGATCGGGAATATGGCATTATATGCTTGAGTTTTTGTATTAACATCCTAGTCATCAGCCAACCAAATGTGTTCAGTTTAAGTGGTTTAGGATGCTAAATATTATTAGTTTGTGCATTGTGTTCTGCAGGATGATTTGCTACTTAGTCTTTTGAGGCATTTGATCTCATGAGATTCCTAAGAAACTGTGCTTTGCTTTCATGATGTCATGTTGCTGTTATCATGGTCACTTTGACATTTTAGAAACTATGAGGTTCCAAAGTTCTTAGGATTGAATTGGAATTAAGAGGAGCAAGCATGAAAGACATTAGGACATGTAGGACAACCAATAAGAAAAAAACTCTGGTGCTTTACTTATGTGGATATGGTTCTGTCTTCTTGACGAGTGGTCTGTACACTGTAGGGCAAGTTGTTGACATTTAATGTCAAGCTGGATGCAGAATTAGTTTATGGAAGCCAAAATAATTTCTATAGGTATATGTGACTAAAAGCTAGTGAGTGTATAAATAACTTGCTAAGTTGAAAGAGCCTTTTAGCTTGATTCCATGATCTTTGCATGGGGACAACATAAGAAGGTTACTTGCTGAAAGGGATAATTATCTTGGTCTTGGCTCCCCTACCTTTTGGTTATGTTCTCTAGCCACGAGCAAGCAGACACCTTATGTGATACAGTGAAAGTTGTACCATAGCAACCTATGGGGAAAGAAGAAGCAGATACAGCAATTTGCATAATTCTTGTACATTGTATTGAAGAAGAAATATCATCACTTGCACCATATGCCTAGTGATTACATGTTCCCCACACCACTCATAGGTGAATTTTTAGATATGATTCATGAATGCTGCACATTCTTCCCTACATTTGTTCTGCTACGTTGTAAATGTCACGTTCAGGATGTATTCTAACAATTCCCAAATTCTAAAATTCAAGGTGTAAGGTATATATCAAAAGAATATATCGGTTGGTTAAGGTCCTACTTGCCTTGAGAAGCTAAATCAGCATACACTAACCATCCTTGTTTAATCAAACCAAACAAGGCATATATTGATATGGGCTTTAAATTGATTTTCTGCAACCTTTGAGTGGTAAGCTAGGAAGTCAAGCATATGTAATGGTTCTATCTCTTTCTATGTTTGGGACAGTAAACATATTACTTTGTGGTAATTGCCATCACAGGTGAATCCCTTATTAAATACTCGGTTTCATTTTGCTTTGATTGCAACCTAGCATGTAACTGGGATATCAAAACAAAAAGAAGAGTCCTTTTACACATCTCCCTTGAGGAATTTGAGAAGTTCAACGATCATAACAGATGTTTGATTTACTTCTCCCTATGATTCTCCCAACAATAATCATATGATTTCTGATTCACTGTCTAAGAAGCTTGTTCTTTAATTCTACTAATGAAGGTTGACCAAGTGTTGCTACTTACATCCATTAAGATATGTTCAAGTGATGTAGGATCTTTAGTAGTTCAATGCTAAATTAGACTTTTTTATCAGATCTTGAAAGGTTCTTGAATAAGTGTTGATGCTTAAGGGTTTAGGTAGGTTCAGGTAATAAAAAGATTGGATTTTGAATATGTTTGATGGCTGTTTGGTGTTAAGAAATAAAGAAAGATAAACACAAGGCAATCACACCTCAGTTTTCCCAAGCAATACACATGGGCAGGAGAAGACAATCACATGCTAGGCCTTTTCCCTTAATTATTACAGGGGGCATGTTTAGACCTATATAAAGGGCTTTTAACTTTTCTTCTCACCTCACCACCCCCCCCCCCCCCACAAAATCAGGTAAAACAGAACCTCTAAGGTAACACAACAGGTTTGAGTTAAATTTAAGAATTCTATGTGCATTTAATACCCTTTGTATTTTATTAAGTAAGTTGATGAATTTTAATAAAATCAATCTCGCTATTAATGTTATTGAGTTCAGTTAAGCCTTTATATAGGTTATTGCCAAATTCTTTCCTAGAAGGACTAGGACTCTAAATAAGTTATTTCTAGAAAAATTAAGACTACCAATAACAAAGAAAAAAGTACTTAAGAACTACTAAATCAAATAGAAAAATGACCCAAAACAAAATCTCATGGGCCTTTTGTACATCCAAGGACAAAAGATTTTGAATTTATAAGATTGCCTTAATTCAGTAAAACTTAATTAAAACTGAACTAAGAACTTTCTAACCTAAAGGAATATAATACTAATAAGAGTCAATAATAACTAAAGTAGCCTATGAAAGGTTCCAAGAAGGCCTTATATTGAAATTAAACCACAATTCTTCAACCTTCTGGTATTTGATTTTGTTTTTCCTTGAACTCTTTACTGCATGAGCCATCAGGGCTTCATGTTAGTTGGAGCAGGTCCAGATCAGGAGGGTATAGGACTGGGAAATAGAATTGAATATAAGGAATAAAATTGAACAAAAAATAAAGGATAGACCCTTATGATTCAGCACCAAGCTAAAAACTTAGAAACAGCACCTAAGTTGCTAAGAATCAATACTCAGCAACTGGAAAAATTCCAATATGAAATTTCAATACTCAATATTCTTTCTTCTATGTTAACTAGAGCCTTCTTAAAAGGGCTTTCAAGGAGTACATCAATAAGGAAAATAATTAATAAAAAAAATCCCTCATGATTCTCAACAACGGTAAAGTCAAATTTAAAAAGAAGTTTGGTTCAAAATTCAAAATAAAACCCAGAAGAAAATAGATGATTTTACTTGGGCTCCTTGCATTAATATGCCAGAAGGAAATGACAAAGTAAAGCAGATTGTCTTCATTATCTTGTTTGCTATAGGAAAAAAGGAAATAAAATAAAAGCACAAATGCCTTTTAATGTAACCATAGTTCAAAAGATTTCCTTTTTTTTTTTTTTTTTTGATAGATAACGAAAAATTTTATTAAAAAAGTAGTCATCCCGAGTACATTGGGGATGTACTGTGAGGGCAAAAATCAAGAAACAAAATTATAATGATCAAATAAAACAGGAATGGAAGAACAAGTAAAATACGATAAAGCCACACTCCAAGTAAGGAGAGTGTGACAGAAAAAAGATTTAATCTCTAGCAAGGACCATTCACATCCCTCAAAACATCTAGCATTCCTTTCACTCCAAATGCACCACATCAAACAATGTGGCACTAGTCTCCAAAGGCCTATATTGCAGTGACGCCCAAACTTACCTTGCCAAGATTCAAACACCTCAATTACCTTATGTGGCATAACCCAGTGAATTCCAAACAAACAAAACACTAAAGACCACAACTCAAAAGCTATGAGGTAATGAAGAGAAGCTACCCTTGGAGGAACCTTCGATTGCCACACCATTCTCCAAGGGAAAGAAGTAAGAGTAGGAGGGTAGAAAGAAAGATAGAATCCTCTAACCTCAAAACCTCTACTCCTAGCTGTTTTCCAACAAACTTTGTCAGGGCCAACCCCCCTCACAGTCAAAGAGTAGATAATGCCCATAAACCGATCAAAAGATTCTTGCTCCCAATCCTATGGTGGATGACGAAATCTAACATCCCAATGAATCCTCCCACCAGACCAACCCATCACCTCTGCCACCGAAGCATCTCTTGCCCTACTAAGACAGTAAAGTTTTGGAAAAGCCTCTTTGAGGGTACAATCCCCACACCACACATGCTTCCAAAATTTCATTGTAGTACCATCCCCCACCTCATACCGTAGGAGTTTAGAAAAGATCAACTAGCCACTTCTAATATACCTCCAAAGGCTAACACCATAAGCACTTGTCACCTTTTTTGTGCACCAACCACCCCAAACATTCCCACATTTCGCCTCTATAACCTTCCTCCATAAAGCATCTGTCTCTATACCATACCTCCATAACCACTTGCCTAACAAGGTAGAGTTAAAACTTCTCAAATGTCTTATACCTAGCAGAATATTATAAGGAGTTTATTTATTTATTTATTACTTAATTTTATACAAGTGTATAATTCTATCAAACAAGGGGAATGAGATTGTCCTCTTATTAGAACTGGCTTCTATTATGTGTCTCTCTTTTTTCTTTTTCTTTTTTAAGTTTATTATCCTTTGATCTACTTTTGCTGGTGCCTTGCATGTTTAAACTCATAAATTGCATGCAAATTTTGTTCATGAGGTTTCCCCCCCCCCCCCCCCTCTCTTTATTTTTATTTGTGGTCTTAATTCCTACGTGAACTTTAGGAGGTTAGATTTTTGTTTCTTTCAATATTAGTTTCTCATTCTTTTATTTTCGTTTTGGCTAAGTTTTTTAATTTTTTCATTCAGAAACATTTCTAATCATTTTTCAATTCTCTACAGAACCATGTGACCCAGATGTGGACCTTAATGTGATTTCACTAAAGTTTATAGATCCCACAACCTAACCCCCCCCCCCCCCCCACAACAGTGCGGAATAAAATGGTTGAGGCTTTTTTTTTATATAGGTAAGCAGAAAACTTTTATAAATGATGGAAAAAAGAGAAATACAAGAAGTTCATGATGATGAACAAGAAGGGTAATCAGGAAACTAAGTTAAGGGAGGACAAAAACTCAGAGAGAGAAGAACAATCAGTAAAACCCCAACAATGAGACCACTCCAAAAGACTACGATGGCATAAAAGCTTTTAACTCATCCAACGTCTTCTCTTTGTCCTCAAAGGATTGACGATTTTGTTCCAACCACACAATCCACATTAAGCACCCCGGAACCAAGTTCCAAATGTCCGAGTTATGCTTCCCATGCCACTAATACCAACAAGACAACAAACCTGCCACCGATCCTGGCATAACCCAAAGAATACCAAAGGCCTGAAGCATACAAGTCCAAAGGGAATGGGTCACAGGACAATAAAGAAGAAGGTGGTTAACCGACTCCCCATCATAGCAACACATACAACACCGATTAGCCAAAGGGCAACCCTTAAGTTTTAGATTATCCAAAGTGAGGGTCCGACCATGTGCAGCAATCCACAGAAAGAACGTCATGTGCTTAGGAATCTTTGGTTTCCAAACCCCCTTCCAAGGAAACAAAGAATTCAAAGCACCCCAGATCGCAAGGTAGTAAGACCGAGTGTCAAACTTACCATCCCCTTTAAGCTGCCAGTAAAGGGTATCTCTCCTAGTACCCTGAGGAATACGAGTTTGGATAAGCTGAAGTAGAGAATACAATGCAGCCAACTCTCAATCTTCAAAAGCTCTATAAAACATTAAATTCCACACTCTAACAATACCCCCTTCTGGAATCTACAAAACCTCAGAGAGACAAGCATCCTTGACCACTGAACACACATAGAGCTCAAGAAAGAGATCTTTTAGAGTGGATACGAGTGCCTTCATCCACTACAAAAGACAGATGCTTAGAAAAGCTCTCCCATCCTTCGTTAATGCTTCTCCATAAGCCACACCCATGAGACCTCCTGCAAACATTAGTACTCCACCCCCCTTGACCCTCGCCATATTTTGACGAGATAAGCCATAGATGGGTAACTTCATGACCATATCTCCACAGCCATTTCCCTAATAGAGCTTGATTAAACGGCATCACATTTCTTATCCCCAAACCACCCATCTCAATGGGTAAACACACCTTATCCCAAGCTACCAAAGGATATTTGAAGCACCTCTCAGAAGACCCCCAAAGGAAATTCCTCTGAATACTTTCCAATCTAGCCGCTACAGCTTTAGGAATAGTAAAAAGAGATAAAAAATATGTCGGGAGACTTGAGAGAGTACTCTTTAGTAACATGAGCCTACCATCCTTAGATAAATAGAGACGCTTCCACCCAAAAAGCTTCTTCTCCATTTTCTCCAAAATAGGATTCCAAATCGAGGCTGTCTTAAAAGAAGTTCCCAACGGCATCTCCAAATATTTCATAGACAAACTACCCACTCTTGAATCTTGGATTTTGAGAATGGATCAAAATAGGATTTTTATGCAGTTCCTTCACTTAGCACAATAGAATGAAGGGGAATTCATATAATTTCAAATCATGGTCTTATTGAAGAGAATGAACCAAAAAAGACCGCTCTGAATCTTGGCTCAGGTTGGGACTTTAGTTTGATATGAATGTGCATACTGTCATATTCAGGATTTATTCAAGACTTAATGTAGGAAATGCATTTGGAGTTTTATATGCCTGTATCTGCTTCACAATCTGTACCATTTAATGCCATCCTTAATTTTTTTTTTCCCTCCTCTCTTGGCATGGTGAGGGTGGAGAAGGAGATGCAGTCTGCCATCTTGTGGCTGTGGGAAACACGACCCATCCTCATTGATAGTGGGGTATGAAGATATGAGACTACTAATAGTTGTTCTGTGAATTTGTGTACTAGATGCAAGTTGGCGCTGGACGCATCACACTTGCAGAGATGGATGCATGTCTGGTGCATTTGCCAACTGGATATAAGCCAAGCCCTCTAATGTTCAACTAAAGGAGATTTTTGCTGGGTTTTTTCAGCTCACCTGAAGCATAATTTAAGATTCTACCTGGCATGAGATGGGTTATTGAGGATGAAGGTAACAAAAAGATCCAATCGAACTTTACACAAGATCTAGTCAAGTTAGTGACACAAGGTCTGGTCAAGTCAAGTCAAGTCAAAGTCATCATAATTTCATGTTCGAACATCATTATCAAATGTCTGCCTCCATTTTCAGGTATGCACGTTTCTCTGAATTTTTTAATGCTGTTTTTGTGTATTGCTTCTGTTTGGTTAAGAACAACCTGATACTTTTTAGATTAGGTGCTTATAACTTAGATTAAGTTGATTCTTTGGTCCTCTAATGATCTGAGACATATTATCACAATTTCCTTGGGCAGTTCTTTCACTGAGTCCAATGGAATGAAAGTGAATTTGTAGGATTTCATATCCCACTTTCTTATTGAAAGTAGGAACAAAAATACAATGCTCTGGGTAGGGATTTCAGTTTGAAGTGAATGTAACTCCTGTAATCAGCTTCTTGTCATATTCATAATCAATTCAGGACTTGATACAATAACCACTAAACCTTAGTCCTAAAAATGTTGGGTTAGCTATGGATCCTCAATAGACTAATCGGAGTTAGTATTCTTTTATGTCATTCTATCCTATTCAAAGTCATACTCCTTGTTACTTGCTAAATTGACATGTCATTTTATTTTTATAACTTTTACTAATGTTATTTTAGGTATTTCTCTATATTTTTTCATTCGTTTGACTTGAATCAACTAACTCTTCCTCACTAGTGCATTAATCACTCTCATCCAAAAGAGATGGCCTCTGTATGAGGATTCTCAGAGCAAAATATAAGGTAAAAGATGATTGGCTTGGGACAAAAGCAACTAGATATGCATCCTCCATTTGGAAAGCTATAGAGAAAGCAAGGGAAGTGGTTTGGAAGGGAGCATGTTTCATTATTGGAGACAGTGAATCGGTTGATGTATGATTGGACCTTTGGGTACCTTGGATTAAAGGTTTCATCCCCTCCCCAAAAGATGAGTCATATACTCAATCGGATATGAAGGTATCTCAACTTATTGACCATGAGCTACACACTCGGAGAACATCCATGGTCTTGGATATTTTCAACTCCATGTCGGCTCAAGCTATCCTCTCCATTCCCATCCCAGCTAGGCTGAGCCCAGACACGCTTATGTGGATTCCAAACTTAAAAGGTTTATTCTCGATAAAATCGGCTTATAAAGAGCTTCTGCCAAGCACCCCTTCCCGGGCTGCCACTGAAGTAAATTGGTCAAAACGCTGGAAGATTAGAGGTCCCGAAAGAATCAAAACGTTCCTCTACAGAGTTGCCGCCAATGCACTCCTCACAAGAGAAAATTTGATGAGCCGAATGGACATTCCTGAGCCATAGTGTGTTCTGTGTAACCAGGAGGTGGAATCTGCCTCTCATCTTTTCCTTAAATGCCCTGCTGCCAAGCCATTATGGTTCACAACATGCTGGGGATTCAAGTCAGATGAAGATCACTTAGCCCATCCCTGTGACATCATTAAGTTAATCCTGGAACCACCATCAACCTTCTGTCAAGTGCAAGATCTTTGGCTTGTATCACTTAAAATGGCGCTCACTATGGAGGAGATATGGTGTATTCGTAATGCTGTTATCCACCTAAGAGGTTCTGTTGACCTTCAGGCATACATTGGTAGAATCGAGGCAAAGTTTAAAGAATGTCCTATAGTGTTTTCTAAACCTTAAGCCCCTATTATGGTACAATGATCCGATGGTCCCCACCTCCTTTGGGATTTATCAAGCTCAATGTGGATGCGGCTATCGCTCAAAATAACTCAGCTTTAGCAGTTGTTGCTAGAAATGAACATGGAACTGTACTGAAGGCATGGTCCAAGATTCTGCCAAAGAGATCACCAATTGCAGCTGAAACTGAAGCTATTTTATGGGCTCTGCACCTAACCAGAGGTGAAAACTGGAAGGTTATCATTGTGGAAAGTGACTCAAAAATCAGTACTGATGCTATCCTGGACTACATGGGTTGCCCCCAATGGGCTATCTCCTCTCTAGTGTCTGGCATTTTGTTTTTGGCAAAATCTTTTGATTCATGTTTGTTTTTTTGGGTAAAAAGAAGTGGAAATGCTACTGCTAATGAAGCAGCAAAGTAGGCACTAGAGTCCTTTATTTCCTTTTGTTTGTGTTTGGACAATCTTCCAGCCAGAGTGGCTTCAGGTTGTAAGGAAGATGCCCAGGCTTTGTTACTTTCAGTTTGACTTTGAAATATATTGAAGTTTATCAAAAAAAAAAAATCATTTTGCACTTGAGAAAACCATCTTGAGTGACTCCATTTTTTCATCAATATGGACCATCCTTTTTTTAAGTGAACATTCTCTTTTCGAAGGCTATCTTTCATTGTATTTTCACTTATCCATATTAGTATTCTCAATTCAGTTACACTCATTTCATGAACATGGTGCTTCTTAACAGCTTAACATTCAATACCATAATGTATAATTGTCTCATAGCAGGCTTATAAATTTTTTTGGTTAACTTAATATGTAGTCTACTGTGCACTTCTCCATTTCATCAACCCCACTCTTATCCTATGATTCACATCTTCTTCAATCTCTCAATCTTTGTGAATTATTGATCCAAGATATTAAAAGCTCTTGCTTTTTGGTACATCTTAACAATAAAGTCTTACAAACCCTTCATCTTTGTTTTAGTCCTTAGATTCTAAAGTATATTTGTTTAGGTCCCATTTAACCTAGAGCGTTTAGATTCTAAAGCATCTTTTCAAATTTCTAACTTGATATTATTATTAACTACTTGTCTAGTTTCATTCACTAGAACTATATCATTTGCAAAAGGCATATGCAAGAGACTTGATCTTGAAAAGTTCTAGTCAACTTTTCCATCACTAGTACAAAGGTATATTGTCTTAATACTAATACTTGATGTAAATCTAGAGTGATATTTGATAAGAAACTCGCCTTTGATGCCTCAATATTTTTTTCACACTAGTTACAACTGACAACTTAAATTCGGTTGTTGTTGAAATGTATGGATGAAATGACTGAATTTGTAATGATGTTTGACAAATTGCGGGTGGATTAATGGTTATTCTTTCGTATTATTCACTGCATAAATTTTGATATCAAATATATGATAAAACAAGTTCATACTCAATTTTTGAATCTGAAATAGGTGGTTAGTAGTAGGCAGTTCTATTCTTAATTCTGGAGAGGTTGGAAAGCAGATGTCATCACACCAAGTTCTAACCTTTATACGGAAGATATGGTATTACTATAGAATGATCTAAACTAAACTCAAAACACATGCAAATGTTATAATCCGACTTTACAATGTTTTCAAATACGTTATCGTGCATCACACGGGTGAGTACATCCCCGTGGATCACACGGATTAGTGTCACATCATATGTGGGGTGTAGAGACGGAAGATGTTGACGAAGACGAAGACGAAGAGTTGCCCTCCTTAGTCTTTTGATCCAGCCAATTTCACTAAACCTGAGCTGGTTGAATAATAAGTAGAGAAGTGCGTGTAATTCACGTCTGACAGAAGTACATAGCCCTGCATTATTCATTTGATTGGCTCATCTCTCCTAGCTCCTGAAAGCATAATTTAAGTTTCAACATGCCACGACATAGGTTATCGAGAATAAAACTAACAAACATATAAAAGATCCGATCTAACATAATCCGTCTGGCAAATCAAGTCAAAGTCAAGCTTCATAGTTTCTCTTTGGAATATTTTCCAAGCAAGCTGGATTGTTTAGTTTGAACTGTTTTCTCCCATTGCTTTATTTTGATTTGATACCTTTTTTTTTTTTTTTTTTCCCTACTTTTTGAAAATGGACCTTTACAAATATTGTCTAAAAGAAAAGGTATAAAGGTTTAAATGCAATTATCTGTTTGTATACCTACTTCCAAGACACCCAAAATTGGATAATATTATTCAGTTTTTGCTGAAAATTAGTGTCACTTTTGCAGGGCGGGGCTAAAATCTCGCCCCATCCCTGTCCCACCACCTTTGCAGGACGGGAAAAACCCGTGCAAGGTGAAGCGGAGAGGAGTAAGCCAAGTGAGGCGAGCCAAAATTGTCATCTTGATTCACACACGCAACAACATAAAATTCCACAAAAACTATCAAAATGACAAGTGGTTAATGGTAAATTAAAAAGTAATATTAATTGTGAGACTAGATAGGAATCAATAAAAGCTTGACAACTCAATTATTGTAAAAAATTTTGCGAAAATTATTGTGTAACATTACTTCTCTCACACAATGGCGGATTCCACTGTGGAATTTCCACAAACATAAGATCCGTGAATTCCAAAAAAGTAAGATTCATCCCTATACAAGAAAGGAGTTATATATGCCCATTACACCATAGCTTCTCTTGTAATAGAAAAATTATTTTATGAGATAGTTTCATAAGACATTTTATTTTTATAACTAATAAGGGTTGCAGGTGCAAGGCACGTGCTACCCCTTGAGTGAGAAAATTTAAGATATAATTGTTTTTTGAAGTAGTATCAAACCATGTGTTTAAATTTAGAATAGTTATTTAACATATGACTATCTATTTAGTATGATAATTTCTTAGGAGAAAGTATTTGGTATCAAATAACATTATGTCAGCGGCATTAAAATCTAATAAGTGCGGGACATGTCAACAAAAAATAACTAACACACTAACAATTGAAAGACACGTGTTAGTGGGTAGTTATTTTTGTACATGTCTTTTGTTCATTAGATTTTGATACGGATGACGTGATATCATTTGATATAAAACACGTTTTCATTTCTTAGAACCTATTTACTAAAGACAGTACCCACTCACAAAAAAAAAAAAAAAAAAAAAAAAAAATCTACTAAGAATGATAACAAATGTCGTCATCTTCTAACAATAAATAATTAAGTTTTGATAAAATATTGTCATAATATTTTAATTTTCGCAATAAATAATGACATATGATACAATTGAAACTCTTCATCAAATTAAATACCTAAAACCATTTTATAATTTTACAATTTTACTATGACATATGGTGGGCTCTAGTATGATATTTTATAATTTCATTTTAGAGTAATGCTACATCCATAACATTTATACAACAAATCTTAGGTGGTAAATTGTTATTGGTTTTTAATTGGGACAACCACTTTAAACTACGCATTAAAATAAAATAACAAACAAAAAACCAACAAAAGAAAATTGTGCCTGAAACTGTGATTTTTTGCTCACCAAATTTGACTAAACCAAAAAAGAAGTCTAAGAACACAACAAAATGTCACAATATTTTCACAATACCTTTATTTTCAATCATGGTAAGTTTCAGTTTGATATATTATTATTTATTTTATAGAAATGCTATCTCTATAATATTTTCATAATAAATTTTTTTTTTTTTTTTGGAAATAATTACAATATGCTGCTAACCCCGCAACTCGAACTTTTTCCCCCCTAGACCCCCAAGCACTTTGTACGTGGGGAGGTGCCAATTCAGTTACAAGGCCTTTGGCTCATAACAAATTCTAAATGGCAAGTTGTTACTAATTTTAAAATGGACCCACGACTAATATCAATTTTTTATCCATCAATAGTAGCTTACCTATGATTTGTTGTGAAATTAATGTAAAAAAAGTTGTGGACTTAGCATTTTTTTTATTTGATTTATAAGAAATTGAGATCTCAACAATTGTGAAAATATTGTGATAACAACAAGCGTGACAACATATTCACAAAACATTTATTTTCAATTGTGGTTGGTCACAGTCTCATATTTTATTATTTTATTTTGACCTATAAGAAATTGACATCTCAATAATTGTGAAATTTGTTGTGTTAGTATAACAATATATATGCCAGCTCATATAAATTTTTAAAAAAAAACCACAAATTGATGACTGAAAAAATAAATAAATAAAAAGCCAACAAAGTGATGAACAGTACATATTGAACAAACCAAAAAGTACTGTAACTTTTACACATTCACACAACAAGTATAAAAACAATTTCAAAAACATTTATTTTCAGTTGTGATTGGTTACAGTCTCATATTTTATTATTTTATTTCAACCTATAAGAAATTGACACCTCAATAATTATGAAATTTGTTGTGTTAGTATTACAATATATATGCCAGTTCATATAAATATTTAAAAGAAAAAGAAAAAAAAAAAAAAAAAAAACCAATGAGGTGATGAACAGTACATATTAAACAAACCAGAATGTTCTATAGTTTTTACACATTTACACCACAAGTGTTACAACATTTTCAGAAAAAGAAAAAAAAAATTTCAGTTGTGGTTAGTCATAGTCTCATATTTTATTATTTTATTTCAACCTATAAGAAATTGACATCTCAATAATTGTGTAATTATTGTGAAATTTGTTGTCAGTATAATAATATATTTGCCAACTCATATAAATATTTAAAAGAAAACAAAAAAGCACAAACCGATGACTAAAAAAAAATTGTTGTGTCAGTATAACAATATATATATATATATGCCAGTTCATATAATTTTTTTTTTTTTTAAAAGAGCACAAACCGATGACTAAAAAATAAAAAAATATATATAAAAAAAAAAAAAACCAATGAAGTGATGAACAGTACATATTGAACAAATCAAAAAGTATTGTAGCTTTTACACACTCACACAACAAGTGTTACAACATTTTCATAAAACATGTATTTTCTGTTATGGTGGGTCACAATCTCATATTTTATTATTTTATTTCGACCTATAAGAAATTAACACCTCAATAATTGTGAAAATATTACAAAATTTGTTGTATTAGTATAACAATATATATGCCATTTCCAACTCAAATAAATATTTAAAAAAAATAATAAAAAAGAAAAAAAAGAAAAGGTAGGCACTGTAGTTACAATGCCAATTGAACAAACCAAGAGGCATTGTAACTACTGTGCATTTGCGCATTCGTGCTTTTTATATATAGATATGTGTGATTTTATATGTTGTAAGAAAGAGATTTCATAAAACTGTCCGATAAGATAATTTTTTCTCATAAGACGTGGGTCCATGTGGCATCTATGAGTAAGACGACCAACCGTGTGAGATGGGGGAAGGACTACCGAGAAGACTAATTGAGTCTAGTGGGGACGGTTTTGCGTCATACAGTTTGCATTTTTCATAAGTGAGATTTGACTAGATATTCCAGCAACACTGCACATTGACTAGAAATGTGTTAATCAATAGAGCATACCAACCGTTTCTAGTGCCTCAATGTGTTCGACTACGTTTCGATTCATTACGTGTTGGGAGGGCCATTTTTTTGTCATTCGTTGGTAGTGGTAGTGGAGGAAGAAAAAGTGGGAGATGGGCGTACAGAAGAGTAGAAAAATGAAGATTCATAGATAGGGATTAGGGAACATAGAAAAAAAAAATGTGTAGTACGAATAGAAAAGTGAGCCAAAAGAAGATATTTTTGTTTTTTTAATGGTAGGCATTCGGTAAAAATTCTAGAGAATATGAAAGTGGGAAAATATTAAACGAAATAGGGTTAATTACCACACAAAAAAAAAAAAAAAAAAAAACCTGCGAGGAACTACTTTTCACCTCAGAGTTCAAACTATAAAAACTTGCAATCACCACCTCGGTTGTAACAAGCTTTGCAAATTTCATTTCATTGCCGGATTGACTGTTAAAATTAACGGTCACATGACCATAAAAATTTGAATTCTTCGTTTGGCCTTTACTTTTAGTTATTTTACTAAAATTTTATAATCATGTGACAAGTACATTCTTGTTAATATTGACGGTCAATTACGCTACATGGGGTGAAAGTTGTAAAGTTTGCTACAATTAGGACAATGAATGTAAGACTTATTGTTTTGGATGCAAAGTGCGAGTACCTTATACTTTAGGATGATTTTTTACATTTAAATCATGGAAATATCTTTCTCTGAAAAAAAAAATCATAAAAATATCTATTTTCATTTTTTTTTTTTTTTGGAGTTTATTTCATTTTTGGTAAAGAAGAAGGATGGAGGAGAAAGTTATTTAATAGAGTAAATATATTTTTTATTATCTACTTTTTAAATGCTTCAAAATACCCTCCCTTCTTACTCAAAATATATTAAAAAATTTCCAATAATATGATCAAATAAGGGAATAATAAATTTTAAACACCTAAATTTTAGGTCAAATTTGTACTTGAGTAAAACACAATTCAAACTAAACTCTCATTAGAATAATTATTTATAATAGTAATTTCAAAAATCTCATATTCCCCCCCCCCCCCTCACTTTTTGCTTTTAGCTTTTCCAATAGAAAAGTATAAGTACTTTTAAGTTTTTTATTTTTATTTTTAAGATTACTTGTATTTTGGAATATTTCAATGGATGATAAATGTGGCAAACGTTGTCATGGTGACGATATCAAACAGAAAGTGGAGGATGTATGTTGACTTCATTGACCTCAACCATGCACGCCCAAAAGGCAACTTCCCCCTGCTGAGGATCGACCAATTAGTTGATTCAACAGCAAGACATGAACTACTAACATTTATGGATGCTTTTTTAGGGTATAACCAGATTCGCATAAGCAAAGAAAACTAAGAGAAAACAACATTCGTCACAAGCCAAGGGCTCTACTGCTATAAGGTGATACCTTTTAGGCTGGAGAATGCCAAGGCCACATATCAAAGGTTGGTGAACTAGATGTTCAACAAACAAATCAAGCGAAACGTAGAAGTTTATATTGATGACATGCTTGTCAAGAGCAAGACAACTAAGGAACATCTGGACGATCTAAAAGAAACCTTTAACACACTTTGAAAGTACAAGATGAAGCACAATCCAACAAAATGCATCTTTGGGGTATCATCTGGAAAGTTCCTTAGTTTCATGGTTTAACAACGAGGAATTGAGGCCTTAAGAAAGTGAAGGCTATCCTGGAAATGACTTCGCCTAAAACTATGAAGGAAGTTCAGAGACTAATGGGACAGGTCCCGGCTTTGTACATGTCTGTGTCGAACGCTACAAACAAGTGCTTGCCATTCGTCAAAACACTCAAACAAGCATTCGAGTGGACTAAGGAATGAGAAATTGCCTTCAAGAATTTAAAGGAATACTTGTCAAAGCCACCATTCCTAAGCCCGTCTGTAAAAGGAAAGGACCTTTATCTGTATCTAGCAATTTCCCAGATAGTAGTAAGCTTGGCCATGATCAAAGAAGAAAACAAGGTACAAAGACCAGTATACTACACAAGCCAAGCCTTCCAAGATGCAAAAGCAAAGTATCCTAGTCTAGAAAAAGTCTCATTTGCATTTATTGTGGCTTCAAGAAAGCTTTGTCCTTATTTCCAAGCATAGCCAATCATTGTAATGACAAATCGACCCATCAAGAAGGCCATGAGAAAACTAAACGCAGCTAGGCGATTCATACAGTGGGTTGTCGAGCTCAATCAGTTTGACGTCGAATACAGACCTCAATTAGCAATCAAAGCCCAGGTATTAGCAAACATTATTGCTGAATTCACTTTTTAAGGTGATGATTAAACACAGCTCTAGTCGATTCATGCCGATGGGTCATCCATCAAAGAACTAGGAGGCATGGGAGTCATCATGATATCTCCTGATAAGGATGTCCTCTAATATGGAGTACAGCCTCAGTTCCTAACAACAAATAACGAAGCAGAGTATGAAGCAATACTCACTAGCTAAAGCCCTAGGCGTAAAAAACTTAGTGATAAAAAGCGATTCCAAGCTGATCATTGGACAAGTGACTATAAGTGTGAATCAAAAGAGGAAGTAGAAGTACCAAAGACTAGCCATCTAGATGGCCAATCATTTTGATGAGGTCAAGTTCATTCAAGTGCCAAGGGAAGAGAATTCAGAAGCAGACGAGGTTGCATGGATAGCTTCGTCCATACAAACAACATAGGATGAAGGCTTGATGATGGAGATACAAAAAAAGTTGAGCATTGAAGATATTCAAATTCTACCAGTTGAGTTCAATAGCACTTGGATGTCTCCAATTCTCTCATACATTCAAGAAGGGAAGTTGCCAGAGAAAATAGACAAAGCTAGAAGAACCAGAGTTCGATAAGCAAGATTCACCATCCTCAACGGCCATTTGTACAAACGAGGATATGCACTACCATACCTTAAGTGCTTGAACCCACAAGAAACAAATTATGCACTCAAGGAAGTACATTAAGGGATATGTGGAAACCACTCAGGTCCAAGGTCATTAGTAAATAAGGTCATCAAGGTTGGGTATTTCGAGCCAACAATGCAAAAGGATGCACACTCCCTAGTCTAGAAATGTGACAAGTGCTAGCGTTTTGGAAATGTTCAGAGAGTTCCAGTAGAGAACATGTTGAGTATTTCCTCATCTTGGCCATTCACAAAATGGGGAATTGACATCGTTGGACCACTAATACAAGGTAAAAAGGCAAGCTTAATTTTTACTTGTTGCAATTGATTATTTTGCCAGGTGGGTCGAGGTGGAATCCCTTGCAAGAATCACGAAGGAAAAAATCCAGAGCTTCATCTAGAGAAACATCATTTATAGGTTCGGCATTCCAAGGATCATCATCTCAGATAACAGATGACAATTTGATAATTTCAAATTCAAAGATTTCTGTCACGAGTTAGGAATCAAGAATCATTTTTCCTCCAAAACACCCACAAGCCAATGGACAAACGGAGGTAACAAATTGGACATTACTGAAGATCATCAATGTTTAACTTGAGGGGGTAAAGAGGGCATGGCCAGAAGAACTACCTGGTGTGTTATGGGCATATCAAACAACAGCAAGACCTCACACAGGAGAAACTCCCTTCAAACTAGTTTTTGGTTCAAAAGCAGTTATCCCAATGGAAGTTAACCTATCCAGCCTCAGAAGAGAACCCTTCAACGAGGAGGCTAATGAAGAAAGCTGCAGATTAGACCTCAATTTTCTAGACAAGGTTAGAGAAGAAGCTTTGCAAATAAAGACAAAGTACAACCAAAAGTTGACTAAGTATCATAACCAAAGGGTCAAGCTCAGAAGGTTCAATCCTAGGGACTTAGTACTATGCAAAATAGAAGTCACGAAAGTTCCAACACAAGGAAAATTGAGCCCAACCTGGGAAGGCTCCTACAAGATTGTCAAGTATTCCAGAAGAGGCTCTTATTACATCGAGTTACTTGACGGGAAACAGTTACCTCATCCATGGAATGTAAAACACCTCAAGAGGTACTATTATTAGTTAAGCAATGTTTTTAGTTTTCTTTTACAAAACTGTTTTGTAAACAGGAATGAATATGAGGACAAGTTTCCTTACATGAATAAATGTCTTTATCTTGGAAGATCTAAAAGTCCTGTATCAAGTTCATTTACTATACAAAAGGCAAGTTTCCAAGCAGAAGGTTCATCACCAAAATCCAATGAGTAAAACTATGTAGACGGTAAAAATCCTTAACAAGAATAGAATCGTCACATAAGGTTAAATCTGCATGAGTAAAATCACATTGACGATTAAATTCTCAAAATGAAAGTAGTCATGTGATTAAATTCATAAGATTAAAACCAACGAGTAAAATCAGACCGACTATTATATTCCTAAAATGAGAATAAAAGTCTAATGATTAAATTCACAAGGTTAAAACCAACGAGTAAAATTATATTGACAACCAAATTCTCAAAACGAGAGTAAGTCATATGATAAAATTCACAAGGTTAAAACCAACGAATAAAATCATATTGACAACCAAATTCTCAAAGTGAGAGTAAGTTATATGATTAAATTCACAAGTTTTAAAAAAAATATTATGTGGTTAAATTCATGAAGTACAACCATTTTAACAAAGTACTATGTTTAAATTCATGAAGTGTAAAACCGACGAGGGCAACCATATTGACGAAGCAAAATTCTTATGAAGTAGCGAAATATTCTAAGTATCAAAGAAGCACCAAGATTAGCAAGAAGCATATGAAGGTTTTAAAATACTTCAGTTGTTCACAAAATAAAGAACACAAATATTGTCTTCTCGAAATATACTCGTCAAAACATGGGTGAGAACTCGCCCAAAAACTAGGGCAAATCAAAACAAAAATAAAAATGAAGTTTAAACAGGGGGATTAACTGGCGCATCTTCCTGGCCTTCTCCTTCATCTCCTCCTTCCATTCCAGCTTGCTTATTGGCTCAGGCCTGTTTAGCAACTTCATCAGCCATTATCTCCTTATTAATGGCCTCAAATTCAATATTAGAGTAGTCGAACTCAGTGTGATGCTTCATTATCCATTGTCGGAGAAGCTCAAAGCCGTTAAAGTATTCATCAAAATTGGTAATTAAGTGAGTCTTTTGACAACAAAAATTCAACCACAGCCTTCTCATGTTCAGAGTTAAGCTTCAACATGGCAGACTAAATCTCCTATTCCTTCTGAATGACGAGCATCTTTTCTATCCTTAGCTCGTCAGAGACTTCCTTCAAATTGGTCTTAGCATCGTTAGCTTCTCCCATTGCTTCTATCAGGTCCTTCCTTAGCTTTGAGCTCTCGGCCTTTGTAGCTTCAGCCCAAGAATTGGCCATCACCAATTTCTCTTCTGTCGTGAGGTAATCAGTCATCATACGCAATGATTCTCCAAGAACCTATAGGAAACAAGTAAATATGTTTAAAATAATAAAATAAAGAGAATAGTGTTAATAGAAAAGAAGACCCCACCTGCACGAGTTTGTGAATATGACGACTAACAGGCTCATGAGAAGGCACTAAAGACAAGGCCTTAAGCTCGTCCTCAGAGATGATATTGTGCATCCATCCAAGGGCCGTCACAGGATCAGTCCAAACACTCTCACATTTCTTCTTCTTCCCTTTCCAAGTCCGAGGAGGAGAAGGAAACTCTTCAATCGACATAGTAGGAGAAAAGGGCAAAGGGGTATGGATGGGGTTGGAAATGATGATCCTAGAAATGCCCCCAGTTTTTTGCTTTTTCAAAGGCAAAGCTATCTTTGACAAAGGCTCATTCTTTTTCCCTTTAGCTCAAACATATTTATCCTAACTAAAGCTAGTAGCCATCTCTATAAAACAAAGTAAGAAAACCACGAAGATATTGACTAAGGTAAAAAATTGACAAGGTAAAAGCACAAAATCCAAACGCTTACTTCTCTCTTCCCTATGAATTAACCGACTAATGTAAGCCAAAGTTTCAGGCCCCAAGAAGTGATCGTACAAAGATCATGGGTCAAAATCCTCGATACCAAGAGCAAAATCCAAAGCAGCTTAGACTCGTCCTTGATATCTACTCTTCAAGCTTGGACAAGTAGAAGCTACAAAAAGAAAAGGTAAGAATAAAGAATATATATATGTATATATATATATATGTGTGTGTGTGTACGACATAAAAACCATAAGAAGGGATGCACGCACCAAGTGTGGGAACCTCCCACTTACGCAGCAATATGGGCACCTCGCCCCAAACTGCATTAGAAGTGGTTTCTTAATCTTTTCCATAGACAAAGAAGTACCTCGACTTCCAGTCACGAAAGGAAGAAGGGTAACCACAGACAACTCTAGATTTCCTATCCCACAAATGAAACTCAAAATATCCATAGTGGTCAAGGGTTTTAGATGATAAAGGAATAAGAACTTGTTCAATTTTATCATGCTTTCTTCATGGACAGATGTCTAGATCAACCTATAACTCACAACTATCCACCAAGCATTTGGGACAAGCTGACCAGGAGCAATTTTTAAATGACCAAGCAATTCGTGAATAAAGGGATGGATGGGGAATTGAAGGCCACACAAAAAAGTGACTTCATAGAAACAAACCTGACCATGTGGACACAACGGAAGAGTCAGAGTCGCCACCTAGTTATATGGTCTAGGAACCATGAATATAGCGTCTTTTCGAGGAAGGACCTTTAATCTTACTACTAGAGTTTGGGTTCAGAGTTTAGGTATACTCTTGGGAAGGTGCTAGGCACCCAAGATCGGCCAACCCTAAGGTTGGCCTCCCATCGTTGTGTCTTATATCTTAACCTTATTAAAAACTATCTAAACACTTGTATTCTAGACATGCACACACACTAACATGCATCTAACAAACAACATGGCATCTTTCATCCCAAACAAAACATACTTATCTACCTATCCAAACAAAAGAGAGTCAAACACACAAAAGAAAACCCTAGCATCCATCTAACACAAAACCCTAGCATGCATCTAAACAAGGCAGTAGCCCCAAACATGGTAGCAAATATATCATCATATAAAACATATCAAAACAAAAAGAAACATTAACATATTAGAAACACAGCACCTATGGCATCTAAGAAGGCTCAACATAAATGCATGATCATTGTTAATGTATGACTTACCCTTCACTCACCTCTCAGCAACACAGCACCTATGGCATCAATGCATGAGCATGTAAATGAATGGCATGTCATCAAAACAAGGAAAAAACTAAACAAACCCTAATTCTAACATATGGTAACAAACAAGCATGTTAACAAGGTGAGAAATTATTTTATGAGGCTTAAAACATATGAAAAGGAGGATATGCAGACAAACATATGAAGATAGAAACAAAAAAAGAAAAAACAAAACAAAACAAAATTTAGGGTTTTCTAGGTAACGGCATCATGCGAAGTAACTCTTCCACCAGTGTTAGGTCATCCCTCCAAGAGATTCCACAAGAGAATGAAATTCTCAATTCAGATATGGAACAACTATTCCAACCAAAACCCCTAGTTAAGCCCTATCGAGACCACGAACTCATGGTCATCAAGAAAGACTTCACCCCTGACCTAGTAGCACTAGGAAAGGAATTTGATTCTGAAAGAAATAGAACCTAGGATTCAGGAATCTAAGGTTGACTTAGAAAAGATCTACAATAGGTTTACCAAATCCAAGAAGGAAGTTACAGTCAACGACCTTCAACATGAAATCAAGGAAACTAACTCTGAGGTTAGAACCCTTAAGTAAGAGCTAACCATTCTTAGGGTTGATCACAATTTCCTTGATCAAAGATTAAAGCATTTGGAAAATACTTCTCATCAAGGCAATGAGGAAGGTCCCTCATTTTAGAACCCTTCTGATGATGAAGATGAGTCACTTAACCTTACAGCTGATTTGGAATTAGGACAAACTAGTCAGAAGTTTCTAGAAACCATCAGTAGGATTAACTTCCAGAAATGGCATGCCAAGATTAGGATTGTCATTAGCAAAGATTTTGAATTTGAGGTCATAGCCCTAATAGATTCAAGTGCCGATCTCAACTGCATTCAAGAAGGAATCATTCCCTCTAAGTACTTCAAAAAGACTAGGGAAAGATTAACTTCCGCAAGTGGCGGAAAAATGTAAATTGAATACAAGATCCCCAAAGCCCATGTGTGTCAGGACAACACATGCTTTAAACCCACATTTGTCCTAGTCAAGAATATGATAGGTAAGGTCATCTTAGGAAACCCTTTCATGTATCTGTTGTATCCTTTCATCACGGATAGTGAAGGAATCACTACCCATCCCTTTGGCCAGCCAGTCAAGTTTAAGTTTCTTAGGAGCCCAGAACCTAGAGAAATCAGTAGCCTCCAGGATCTATCTATCTCCAAGACCCTAAACCTGATTAGTGCTAAAATTCAGCATCTTAAGCACCTTAAGGATGATCTATGATATAGAAAAGTTGAGGAATAACTAACTTGTAAAGACATCCGAGCAGAGATCAGAAAGTTTGAGGAAAAACTTAAGTAGGAAGTCTACTCTGATCTACCCATAGCCTTTTGGCATAGAAAGAGGCACGAGGTAGCCCTCCCTTATGTCAAATATTTCCATGAAAAAGACATCCCTACCAAGGCTAGGCCAATCCAAATGAGCCAGGAACTCATGGATTTCTGCAAAGCCAAAATAGAGGATCTCCTTAAGAAAGGTATCATCAGGAAGTCTCGATCACCATGGTCTTGTCCAACCTTCTATGTTCAAAAAAATGTTGAGATTGAGAGAGGTGTCCCTAGATTAGTCATCAACTACAAGCTCCTTAACAAAGTCTTAGAATGGGTAAGGTACCCAATTCCCAACCAGAAAGACTTAGTCAATAGGCTTAGTAGAGCAGTGGTTTTCAGTAAGTTTGACATGAAGAGTGGTTTTTGGCAGATACAAATCAGATAGTCTTATAGGTACAAAACAACCTTTACCACACCCTTTGGACATTATGAATGGAACGTAATGCCCTTTGGCCTAAAAAATGCACCTTCTGAATTCCAAAATATCATGCATGAGATTTTCAATCCATTCTCCAGTCATGCCATTGTTTACATTGATGATGTGCTCACTTTTCAAAATCCCTAGATCAACATTGGAAGCACCTACGAGCATTTCTCTGGACAGTTGGTCTTGTTGTTTCCGCCCCCAAAATCAAACTTTTCCAAACTCGTGTTAGGTTCTTAGGTTTTGATATCCATCATGGAGTCATCAAACCCATAAACAGAGCTATCCAATTTGCTAATAAGTTTCCAGATCAAATCCTAGATAAAACCCAACTTTAGAGATTTCTAGGATCTCTCAATTACATTTCAGATTTCTATCAAAATCTCAGGCAATAATGCAAACCCCTTTTTGATAGACTTTGAAACAACCTGCCTCCTTAGACCCCAGTTCATACTTCAGTCATCCAAGAAATCAAAAAATACGTCAAGACACTCCCTTGTTTAGGAATTCCCTCAATCAATTCCTTCAAGATTGTCCAGACAGATGCCTTTAACATAGGTTATGGTGGCATTCTCCTCCAGCGTGTTAGTCATAATTCTATTGAACAGAAAGTCTGTTTCCATTCAGGAATTTGGACTCCCACTCAGATTAATTATAGTAATATTAAAAAAGAGATTTTATCTATAGTACTATGCATTGAATTAAAAGTTTTTAATAAGAATTGATTGTAAATCTACAAAACATGTTTTAGAAAAAGATGTCTAAAACATTGCATCAAAACAAATTTTTGCACGATGGCAAGCCATCCTTTCAGTTTTTGACTTTGATATAGAATTCATAGAAGGAACCCAAAACAGTATCCCTAATTTCCTTACCCGTGAATTTTTGCAAAGTCCAAACCAAAATGTCCGAGAAGAGACCCATACCACCCCAACCCCCAAAGTTGCCTAAACAACGATCCCCTAGTGGTACCAGTCAGGCAAAGAACCCTGACCAATTAGTACCAGTTTCCCCTTCGACCATAGCCAATCGTTATTTGGTTTCCACAGTCCCAAAACCAAACTACAAAAGGCCATCCCATGATCGACCCAGTTACAGTTCAACCTTAGCCACCCCATCACCTAGGGCAATCACCCCATACATTGTAGAAGAACCTTTTGGCCCCATACAGACCCAAAAGCCTTCTTTCTACCCATCTAGAAAAGGAAGGTCTTCTTATGTTAAGAAACCCTTCCTCTAGCTCGTCTCTTATATTGAACCTCATTTAGTTCATATTAAGGACCCATTGGCTCTGGCCATGGAAGTTTTGCCCCCAAAATGGCATTTTTCCCCAAGGCACCCAGAGAAAAGCATCAAGTTCTATGAGAGCATCCTCATCCAGGAAAAGTCTGCTCAAATAGAAAACATCATGAACAAAGAGGACCCCTCAGTAGTCTTCTACCACAAGTTCATCATCACAAGTTTTGTCAACTGCAAAGAATAAGGAAGGCACCCCTCATTGCTTAAGACACTCAAGGGTCTCAAGTCTCTCACAGGTTCAGAACTCTATTATAGTTATTATGACTATATGGACGCCTTTGAGAAAGTCCTCTTCTACCAAAACAAGAACTCTGACCATTCATGGTTCTTAATGTTTAACAAAAAGTTGTCAGTTAATTGGTCCTTAACCGTCTTTGTTCTGATTGGAGGGGTAACTTCTTGTCAAAGGTTCTACTAGATCAAGCTTTCAGCAAACAAGGGAGGTTCTACTGGATCAAGGTTATTTGGTATCAAAGCCAAGTTGGCCGATAATAGTTGTAAGTTACATTTTGTTTTTAATCAAGTTGGCAGGTTATACCGCCATAGTTATTAAAGATTTTCAACATCAACATATCATTAATTTCAGTCAGTTAATTATGTTGAATTCCCCCATTCCCTATATTTTTTTTTTTACATCTATTTTATGATAACTCTTCCATTACCATTCATCTATTTCTTCATTTGTTATCTTTTCTCCATCATTGTTTATTGGTTTAGTGATTTCACTAACAGTTTCAGGTGTTAGGAGTCTTCTTCTCCATCATCTATTTATCATTATGTGTTATCTGTTTATGTTAACTAGTTATCTTCTTTTTTAGTTTCTGTGTTTAGCCCTAAAGTTTGTCATAGATGTGTATTGTTAAGACAAGTAAGTCCAAATCAGTGCTGTTGTACAACCTAGTTAGACCCGGTGTCCTAAGCCGAGTGGTCGTTTAGCTGGTGTGAGGCGTGTAGGCTTAAAAGTTAGGACTGTGGTAGCAGGAGGTTGTAGTTTGCACGAGAAGGTGACCGTCTTTGTGTGTACACCCTATTTCAGATCTAAGGTTAGATGTAGTAAATTGAGGATAAAGGTGATTAGGTTTTAATTATTTAATCTAAGCTTTTAATCCAGAACAATGAATAGGTTGTTTAGAAGTAACTCTTCCACCAGTGTTAGGTCATCCATCCTAGAGATTCCACAGGAGAATGAAATTCTCAATTCAAAATCTTATGAGTTATCAGATGTAGATCTAAAGTTAGGAGATTGGAATATTCCTAAGATACCCACCCATCAAATCTATAAATCTTCATGGTCCTTGAAAAAGGCTTTCAAGACAGATTAGCATGTTAGAACCATAGAGCAAGTTTACAGCATCAATAAGGAGTATGAAACATGCTACTTGTTACCCTCTTCTGCCCTGTTAGCGCACAGGAAAGGACACAATTACCTTTACATAGGTTTAGTCCAGGTTGGAGTTAAACCTTTGATCAGAGAAGGGTTGAATTGTTCAATCCTTATGGCCCTTAAAGATACTCGTCACATCAAGTTTGATGACAACCTCTTAGGAACCATAGAAACCAGCCTCAGTTGTGGACCAGTTCATTTCGACTGTTTCCCCAACTTCACAGTCAGCCTTCATGACTCGCATATCATGAAAGCATTCACCCTAAATATCAAGACTCATGGAACCCTCATGGTGCAGGGAACCCAGCAATAGCCTTGATATACAAAGTCTATTATAAGTGCATCAAGACAAACCTTAATGTCCAAGCACTTGACAAAAGAAAGATGGGAGAAACCACTCTCATCCAAACCAAAGATCTTAGATCCAAGATTCAGGTACCCAAAACCCTGAAATGGTCCGAGATCACATTCCCTCCAGATTGGACTCTAGAGAATGAAAACTATCCTCTCCAGATCCAAGCCCCAAACCAGAATCCAGACTTAGATTGCGTCCAGCAACTAGCAAATGGAATTGTTAGGCTTAGCTTTGACTAGTCTAGGTTTAGAACACCCTTAGAATACTACCAGCCCAGGTTACAATCACCTATTCTTCTTAGTGATAGACATGTATCCCAGTGTTGTTCTTCTAGACCACCTCCTCCACCCAGGCGAAACCTAGATCTAGAACTCCAAGGAGTCAAGACCAGATCCCAGGTGAGCACCCCTTGCTATAGAGCCAAACAGGACTCAGATGTCAATGAGGATGACAACCAAAGTCGATCTACTCCATCCCCATCCCACATTGATATGGAACAACCATTCCAACCAAAACCCCCCAATTAAGCCCTATAGAGACCACAAACTCATGGTCATCAAGAAAGACTTCACCCCTGACCTAGTAGCACTAGGAAAGGAATTTGATTCTGAAAGAAATAGAGTCAAAAGAGAAACCTATAGAGCCAACCACACCAAAGAACAAAAGATTGAGGTGTTAGAAAAATGGCAAGAATTCATGAAAGAGATATTTGGCAATGTCCCTTTCTTTGAATATTTTGAGAACCATTTTGAATGGCATAAAAGGTCTTGTGCCATCACCAAAACCAATTGGACGAAGGAAGAAACCAAGGAAGTTGTTCAGTCCAGTCACCCTTCCTTAGCCAAAATAACCTTCAAGCATTGTGGACATGATGTAGTTGCTTCCCCCTTCAAGATTCCTTCAGGTGAAGAGAAACATGTTGAAAAGGTAATAGAACAAAATAACTACACCAACCAGTGTCTAGATGTCATAGGAAAGTAGCTTGATAGAATAGAAGAAGGGGTTGAAAACAAGGTTTTTCTCCAAACAGGAAACCTTAGTAAGACTATCCCTTCTCTTAAGAAACCTCTAGTCAAGCTCCCCACAACTAGGCAAACGAGCCTCAAGTCTAAGGATAAAACAGCCTTAGAAATTGTCACCTAGAAGATCGAGGAACTTGTGAAGAAGGAACCAGCCACCCCATCACCCAGTAAAGCTCCCTAGCTTAATGTCTTAGATATCCACACAACCTCATGAGTTCAGCCTATGTGCACATGCTAGATCATCCGTATGCAAATCCTTACCCAAAAGCCCTAATCAACACAGAAACAAAGCAACAACCAAAATCATAAAATCTAATAACCTAGCATGCTTAAAAACATAAGGAAAACCTAAAACTTGTTGGAAAAACATAGTTTGTATATCATACAAAACATACGCAACGAAAAATTAACGGATCTACTTCATTCGCAATCGATAAAATGTACTATGTAAATTTTCAAAATATAAGAACAAGAGAGTGTACCTTAGTGCAGTGAAATTCAAAACCAAAGGTTAGAAGTACTTGGGAACATTTTTAATCTTCACTCCAATTCCACTTGTGCCCAAAAAGTATGGTCTCTTAATCAGTTTATATGTATGTGTTCAAGGGAGAATAAGAGAGTGGCTTACATTCACATATACACTATTTCATTCTCTCTTAAAATTCTGTATGTTTCTCCCCTTATAATTGATTATCTAATTGGGCTAGCCTTTTGGGCCATTCCAATTGGGTTTTAGTATGTGGCTTGGAGTGGAACCAAAAGGGAACAAATAAGACACTAGCTCCAATGGGTTTTGGGCTTTTCTTCTATCAACTCTTGACATGCCCAAAATTATCATTAATTATATTTAATACTACTATATAAATATAATTGCACTCTATGCCTTATTAATAAATTATATCCCAAGACTTTGTTATACATTCAACCCCTTCATAAATTATTCATAGTAATACAAAGTCATGTATGTTGACTGCCACTTTGAAGATTACTACATCTTAATCCTTGAGTATCCGGTTTAATCCTTTAAATTATTCATCATATATTTATGAAATCCAATTTCATAAATATATATACTTTAGTAACTTCTTACTAAAGTAGTTATGCCGAACATTCTGAATAACCAAACTCATTAAACTTATCTCAAGGGAATATTTTATATCTTCGTTAAGAGATTATGAATTCCATCTTGAGAATATATGTTTCTTCAACACTAAATGTGGTTGCCCACCATACTAAGGTTTTGATCGTGACTTTAGATCTCACTCCTAATATATCAAAGCAACCTACACTTCATGATCAGGTTCATTATTTTCTCAGGATTAAGAGTTGATGTAAATAGAAATCGTAATTATTCATTTGATAGTCATTAGTAGAATAATAAATCTCACAGCAATTCAGTTCAATATGTCTTAACACTTAAAACATATCAACTAGAAGTCTCCACTTCCATAATCAAGACAAATCATCTTAGTTGATATTTTATAGTCTTGTAGATGAAATGCCCAATTTCATCACCAACTACGAACTAAAATTCTGAGTTTACAAAGAACTTGTGACTTATATCTTCTGTGACTAAATCACATACTATGCATCTCATGAACTATATGATAATGTCCAAATATTCATGTTACCTTTATTTTAGATAATAATAAAATAACTTTATTAATCACAACATGATAGGCCAAGAATGTATTAACTCCTTTGGTAACTTAATCAATTAATTAGCCAAGTTAATTAATTAGATTCAATTTCATGCAATAAGCGTGGCAGCACAAACAAATCACCAAATAACTAAATGCAACAGAAATTAAATTTAACATGGATGATTTGTTTACGAATGGGAAAAACCACCGAGGCAAAACCCCACCGAGTGAATTTAAGGTTACCACTCCCTAGAATCCACTATTATCAAAACAAGCAGTTACAAGTAAAAGGAATTCCAGTATCTAATACCAACCTATAATTGAACCCTTACCCCAATACACAATTGGACTTACAATGTAGTGACAATCTCTCCTTTCAATGCACAGCTCTAAGTACGTGACTAACCAATCGATGCACAGATTCAAGTACATGACTAACACACCAACTTGAGAAAGATGTTGGTTGCAAAGTTCTTCAGTTAATCCAGACGATGAAGATCAAGAAGCTCCTTGGTTACAAAACCCTTGGTGCAAAAATGCAGTAGCTTCTTTAAGAGAAAGATGAACTAGGACAAATTGTCTCCGGTCACAATTTTAGTAAATAATCACTTTGCATCAAGTTGCATCACCTTTGACGGTCCTTAATATAATCCTTATATATGTCTACAGTTGTGAGAAAAGAAACCCTACACAAATAGTTTCAATACGCATGAAAAATAGATCTAGAAATATGAATTTCGTAATTCTCAATAGATACAGCTTCTGTCGAGAGCTGTCAAGAATTAAACATTAAATCTCGATAGGTACATTTGTCAAACTTTAATGAACAACACTTCTTCCCTTATTTCTTGGACAAACTTGCATGGCTTCAATACTATACTTGAACTCTTGTTCCTTGAAGTATTAAACACATCCTAGATCTACCCAATTATAAGTAAAGTGCGTTTTGTCAAAGGATTAGCCAATTCTACATGACATATATTCTAACAAGTTCCACATATGTCCTAACAATCTTCCCTTTTGGTAATACGTGACAAAACCACAACAAACAAATGAAGTATGAGAGAAGTCATAAACCACTCAACTCATAATCACTTGTTTAATACAATAAAATCTAATCCTAACACAAACTCTTGAAAAACTTTGCAAGAAGAGAGTTCATGGCATGATAGATTTTGACAACTTGTCTTTCTGAAACACTTCAAACAAAACTCATCATGGCATCTTAATGTGAAACAGAAATAAAAGATTGCATACATAATAAGAAACATGTGTATAAAGAGAGAAAAGAAACAACACATGGAGAGATAGCTAAAATGATAACAACATCATCATATATATAAAAGAGATATAAGTACAATGTTTACTATCACTAAATGGTCACAAGACTGATGTACAAAAAGAGAATGTATCTAAAAAGAAAGAAAAGAAAAGATACATAAAACCTCACTACATCCCTTAAAAAAATAAAACACTCCCCCTATCAAAAAGTCCTATGCTAACTCTCCCCCTAAGTACATGACTACTCTAAACCCAAAACTACTTCCCCTTTTTGTCACGAATGACAAATGGCAAGTCACTAAGAAGCGATCATCTCCTTACCACCAGAAGAGCTAGCATCCTCATCCTCATCATCATCATCATCATCACTAAAGCCATCATCATCGTCCTCGTCCTCTGAAGCCTATGGAGATGGAGAGGGAGATGGAGATGCAGCGAAGCCACCCATGCGAGCCTGTCGTCGTGCGATACGACTAATACGGGTGTTCTCCTGATACAACTTAGTAGTGAGTGTATCAAGGTGAGCATCCATGCACTCAAGCTGTGCCATGATGGCCTCTAGCATCACACCACCCACAGAAGAAGAAGAAGGAGCAGAGGTGGATAGAGCAGAATGGGCTAGAGAAGTCACCATCTCGGTCCGTGGCCACTTTGTCGAAGTTGGGCCTCGCTCCGTCGAACAGACGCCGCACTGATGGCACCCATAATGGTGAAGTGAAAAGACTTGGGATAAGGAGTAGAAAAGTGGTGAATGATCCTCGTGATAGCAGAAGGAAAGATAAGCTTATCACGAGTTGCCATATCCTTATAGGACAATTATAAGTGAGAAAATGAAATGAGAGGGAAAGTCTATAGTAAGATCCTTAATAAGGGAAAGCAAAAACCGAGCACAAGGTTCTGTTATGGAATTATAGTGAGACAAGGAATGGAGAACAAATGTCATCACCATATTAAGGAACCTCGAAACTTTTGCAAAGCCCAAGCATGAGGTGTTTTGACAATCATCCCATAAAGAAGGTGTCTCACAAAAGAAAGACAGAAGTTCGTCTTTGGACACAGTCCTCAGATGTGGACACGAAGGGTAATCAGGATGCGATACCCTCAAAACATGTAGTATCTTGGAAATGATGTCCGGAGTGACTACAATATGTGAACCTCAAATGCGAGTGGCAAACTAAGGTATAAAGGTATCAAAACCGTGCATGTTGGAGTAGAACTCCTAAATGATCATGGTGGGACAACTCACGGGTATCTTACATAGAGATTCCCATCCCTTATTATAAATGACAGTGGGTAGAGTAGTATCGGAAAAATCAGATAGAATCACGCGACACTCCGAATGAACGTCACGTCTAGAAAAGTTCTCCAAGAAGTCCTTTTGAGCCTTCTCATCATGAAACCAAACGTGAAGAGGAGTAGGATCAGAAGAAGATGCCTCAAAATGAAGAGGGTTCCGAGACGGAGTGGTTTTGCGTTTAGGTGCCATGTGCAGACTATGAGAGAGAGAGAGAGAGAAAAAGAAAGAGAGGGAGACAAAACAAAAAGCACCATCAACAGAGAGTACCAAATATGGAAATGAAAATGTACATATGCATGAACAATGCATGAGCATGTAACGTGCAAAGAAAATTGCATCATAGGTTCAACCCAATCCAACCCTACCAACACACAAGTTTCAACATATAAACACACATCTATAATGCATGAAACATTGTGAAAATGCAATTGTAATGCAATGCATGAGCGTATAACATCATATAACCAAAACCCAACCCAAAAATTTCACAAAATACTTAAAGATTTTCAAAAACCCCCAAAATTTCAAGAAAACCCAAAACCTAAGTCTAAATGCGTGAAATGCATGAAGAAAGAGAGATTAGAGAAGCATACCAGAGGGAAAATGCAAGGTTTAGGCCGAAACCCAAGTGGGGAAGATGAAGGGGTTGAAGGAAAAAAGTTTGGGAGAGAAAAAGAAGTGTTTTTGTCGAAGAGAAATGGAGATAAATGAACCAGATTTTACGCTGAAGCTATTTAAGGAAAAAGCGTCTTGTTGGATCGAGATTCTATTGAGCACTAATTCTCGACAAATAAATCTGTCAAGGTGTTGTCAAGAATCTGTCGACGGCAAAAGTACCTTGATGGATCGAACAGCTATTGAGGAGCTATCAACTAGGCAAAACCTTTCTCGATCTCTCGAGAAGCTATCAAGACAAATTCTAGAAAGCTTCAATGGATCGAAAATGTGTTAAGATCTGTCGAGAAAAGAAGTCCAAAGGTCTCAATAGATAGCTATCTATTGAGAAACTGTCGAGCTTGATAAAAACAGTTTTTCAAAGAGAGGAAAAACATATAGAGATGAATGCAATCAAGCAAGCTAATCAACCAAAGATACAAACAACATTTTAAGCTTTAAAAAACATCTCTCAACAAGAAAAATGCAATGCATTCATAGATCCAAAACACACACATACACAAACACACAAAACAAGTCTAACCAATTTTATATTTCAAAAACAAGTCAAGAAAATTTAGTGAGTATACATTAACACATGTATACCTTGTGATGACCAAATTACATTGTACCTTCACATGTATCAAAAGTAACAAAGAATTTTGCGTGTTGTGTGAAAACATCACAAGATTGCATAATTGTCACATGTTATGACGATTAGAGATATGAGAAAATCAATTTAACTCACACACAATCATAACTACTTGATGGGGACTATTACCTTCGAGGTGCATCCTATAACTCCCACATCTCCTAGAAACATGCTTGCAACCATATTTAAAAGCACTTTGATTCTTTTTGCTTTTGTTATTCTTTGCATTTTTTTTTTTTTGAACATATCATGCATTGGCATATAAGAGAGAGAAGAAATACCCAATTATGTAAGCTTAAACATTAATTTTGCTATGCCGAAGCATACAAATATTATTCATGATTGGCAGGTTTTAGTGGTGAGATGGTTCTTTATACCTTTCTCTTAGGATTTTTTAGTCCTTCTTGTCAAAAAGAGTGATATGAGTGTTAAGTATAAGAGATTACTTAATCGTACTCATCACAAACACAAACCACAAAACTCACTTGCTTAGTTGTGTATTAAGATACTCATCTAAGTTACAAAAGATGCAAAGTTTAGGAAACTTTGTTTCAATGGCCATCCAATGTACACAAGTAACAAAGTACACAAAACACACACTGTTTTTGTATTTCTCAATTTTCTCAATTTTTTTATTTTTATAAAAAACAAAATAAAGTAAAACTGAAAACAAACAAACAAACAAAAACATGTTAAACAAAGCATAACATAAAACTAGATTGACTCAAAACAAGAAAGCAAAACACACAAGTAATGCATAAACGAAAAGAGAGGGAAGGAGAGAAAAAGTGACTAAATCACTTTGAGCCTTTTTCCTTCCACACCTTGGAAGAAACTTTCCGTTTGGCGAACCCTTGATCTGGTGGTGAGAGGGAAGAATTGAAATTGTTCAAGTTTGAAAAGAACATGTGGGCCTTAAGAAGATCTCCACAAGGAGTAAAAGAGGACGGAAACTGATTCTGGTTTCTGGGCGAGATCATACTGTTGCTTTGTTGAGTGGCTAACCACTTGTAGCAATTAGGTTGAGTATGTCCTGTAGCTCCACAGTGATGATAGGGATGCTGCTTCTTCTGTTTAGACTTTTAATTATTTCCCTTCTTAGTCCTAAGGTTTCTAGTTTCTTTCTTATCAAGCTTAGAGGGTGCTCCTAAGATAAATTTTCCCTTGTCTATGTTCTCTCTAGCTTAAACAATTTTAACATCATTGTTCTCAGAATTAACATTATTAGTAGGTGAGACAAACATAGTAATACTAGAAGAAGCAATATTAGGTGAAAGAAATCATACCTCAAACCAGTTCTATCAGAAACAGAAGTTTGAAAGCTAAGCATCTCATCAAGTTTTTTATTGGAAGTCCTATCCAATTGAGCTCTAACTTGAAACAGCTCAGCTTTAAGCTTCTTGGTCTTTTCAGCCAAGAAATTGTTCTCAACCCGCAGTGCTCCAATAGTCTAATTAGCTTCATCAAACTTTGTGGAGAGTTCTTCTCGATCAAGTTCCACATCACTCAGCTTCTTGGTAGCTAGCCTATATAGTTTCTCATACTTCTCAAAAACCTTGTACAATTTTTTATTGGTTGTATGGACATCATCTTGATCGTCCATTTTCTCAAACTTAGAGTCCACTAAGTCCTCTTCATCATCTACTGTTTTTGAAACCCCATCAGTAGGATCAACTATAGCAGTGAAGATATTCAAGATTCCCTCGTCATCATTGTCATCTGAATCATCCTCAAGCTCAGTGTCACTCAAGGTAGCAATAAGGGTCTTACTCTTCCCAATAATCTTGAGATAAGTTGGACATTCTTGTTTCATGTGTCCAAAATGTTGACATCCAAAGCATTTTGATTTGGAGGGAACAGTGTACTAACCACCTTCCTTAACATCCTTCTTTCCTCTATCTTAGTTCTTGAATTGAGACGAATTAGACTGCTTACGGTATTTATCAAATCCCTTTGCATTGGCATTCTTCATGAACTTTTTAAACTGCCTCGTGATATAGAATTTCATTTTAAAATCTTCATCATCAAAAGACTCATCAATATCACTACTTTTGGCCTTCAAAGCCATGCTCTTGCTCTTACTTGATTTCCCTATCCTAGTCAAACCCAATTCATAGGTTTGCAAGTTGCCAACCAACTCTGTCAAAGGAATTTTGTCAATATCCTTCAATTCCTCAATAGTGGTGATCTTGGCATGAAATCTTTCAAGCAGAGATCTAAGCACCTTCCTTACAACCTTGGGTTCAAGAATGGTTTCCCTAAGATTAAAGGCAGAGTTTACTATATCCTTCAACTTGGCATAGAACTCATCAAACGACTCATCCTCTTCCATCTTAATCTCTTCAAAGCTTGTAGTAAGCCTTTGAAACTTTGAATCATTGACAACCTTAGTCCTTTCATAGGTTGTCTAAAAGATAGTCCATGCTTCCTTAGCTGTTTCAGTGGAGGATATCTTCTTAAACTCCTCATTGGTGATTGCATTGAATAAAGCTTTCAATGCTCTGCTGTTGAAGTTCAATGCTTTGATCTTAGCATCATCCCAATCAGCCGGCACTTCCTTTAGATTGGTCTAGCCTATCTCCATAGCTTGCCACACTTTCTCATCTAAGGACTACAAGAAATCTCTCATGCGTACTTTCCAGCATGCGTAGTTAGTGCCATCAAATAAAGGATGGATAATTAAAGATTGTCCTTTATCCATGACAAACAGGGGTCAATGGATCACATAGCAAAGATTAACTCTAATCAGAGTGTGTCCGCTCTGATACCACTTGATAGGCCAAGAATGTATTGACCCCTTTGATAACTTATTCAATTAATTAGCCAAGTTAGTTAATTAGATTCAATTTCATGCAATAAGCATGGTAGCACAAACAAATCACCAAATAACTAAATGCAGCGAAATTAAATTTGACACGGGTAATTTGTTTACGAATGGTGAAAACCACCGAAACAAAACCTCACCAGGTGAATTTAAGGTCACCACTCCTGAGAATCCACTATTATCAAAACAAGCGGTTACAAGTAAAAGGAATCTCAGTACCTAATACCAACCTACAATTGAATCATTATCCCAATACACAATTAGACTTGCAAAGTAGTGACAATCTCTCCTTTCAATGCACGGCTCCAATTACATGACTAATCAATCGATGCACGAATCCAAGTATGTGACTAACACACCAACTTGAGAAAGATGTTAGCTGCAAAATTCTTCAGTTTATCCAAATAATGAAGATCAAGAAGCTCCTTGGTTACAAAACCCTTGGCGCACAAATGGAGCATCTTCTTCAAGAGAAAGATGAACTAGGGAAAATTGTCTCCAGTCACAATTTTAGTGAATAATCACTTTGCATCAAGTTTCATAACCTTGCATCACCTTTGACGGCCCTTAAAGTAATTCTTATATATGTCTAGGGTTGTGAGAAAATAAACCCTACATAAATAGCTTGGATACACGTGAAAAACAGAACTAAAAATCTGAATTTCGTAATTCTCGATAGATACAGCTTTTGTCGAGAGCTGTTGAGAATTAAACATTAAATCTCGATAGATACATCTATCGAGCTATCTTTTGAGCTTTAATGAATAGCACTTCTTTACTTGTTTCTTAGACAGACTTGCATGACTTCAATATTAAACTTGAACTCTTGTTTCTTGAAGTATTAAACACATCCTAGATCTACTCAATTACAAGTAAAGTACATTTTGTCAAAGGATTAGCCAATTTTACATGACATATGTTCAAACAAGTTTCACATATGTCCTAACACAACATAATGTCATACATAGCATCATACAATAGGATTTAAATGGCACATATCCTAATAAAACTAACCTAAACAAACATGCATAAATGTAAATAAAACAAAGGAAGTAGATTAAAACAAGAATTTAAGACAAAAAAGAAAAAGAAAAGTTTAAAAGAGTACCTTAAAGTAAAAGCTCTTAAGCTTGATTTTTTACCGTTCCCCTCGGTCAAATCTATCACCTTTTAATAAAAAAGTGTTTAATAATCTTAAACTTAGAAGATTGGGGGTAGGAAAGGTCTCAATCAAATAAAAATGACTTGAGGGTGTTTTTGTGAAAAACTCCCTTTTGATTCACTTTTTTCTAGTGAATCTTAGGTTTTTCCCGTAGGATTTTCATGTCTTTTGAAAATGTACCATGTAGCTTTTTATATTTGAAAAGATTGGGTTTGGAGTGGCTCTCAGACGATGTGAGATTCATTCCAAACCTCAACCATTATTGCAAAAAACTTGTCTTTCTTATGCTTCTGAAACCCTAGTTGTGTGAGCAGGATCGTGCATGCATACGCAGGCAATGGCTCACGCACACAAGCCTTAACCCATGTACATAGGTCGAGGGTTACTTTGGTTAATTTATTTCCAACAATAGATTATTGCTCATTAAAAAGGTTATATTTTACATTTTAACACTCCTCAAGTCAATTTAATATCTGATTGGGCTTTAAACTGGACTTGAGCTTTAGAGTTCAAATATCATTGGGGAATAGGGGCCCGAGTCGTAAAGGGTACAAAATGCGATGTCTACAGACCATGGGCAAAAGCACAGGCTTTCTCATCTAGATAAGGGAGACATACTTTCTTCTCGGCTAGAAATTGAAACCGTTTTCTAAACCTTCTTATATGTTTCTCTTCCAGAACACATTTTTTAGCCAAAGCATGAAAAGGTTTTTTCGAAGAAGATGAAGAGGGTTTCGACATCACTGTGTCTACCTCTAGACCAACAGGGTTGTCACTAGACCTAACACCCCCACCCAAAACCATCCCCTCAACCATCTCACTCACCAAATGATACTGAATCAAGGAATGGTGGATTAAGGGGTGAAGCTCGAGCAACACCAACCTAAGGGCACAGCCTCAAGACACAAATAAACCCACTTGGGGATGCTAACCACCTGGGGATTCAAGGAAAACATCTAGCCTAGTGAAGAAAAAAGAAATCCAGGGGGGAAGAGAAAAGGGAAAAGGAAAACACCATCTCAAGAACCATGCTATTTCTATTGCTAATAACTGCTCTTCCCAACCATTTTTGTCACTGCATTGACAAGCTTTCACTGATGGTAAATGGGGAATCTAGGGAATGGAGTCGTGAAGGACCAATAAAATGGTCGACTATGACTAACTATTATTTTTTTTGCCCTGTTTTAAAATGGATCTAGTACTATTTTTTTGTCACATATCACCATCTACATAACAAAATTAAAAGAAACAAGATCAAAAGATGGCTTTTGTAAAAAAATATTTGGAAGCTTCAGAAGCTTCATCAAGAACACAAAAACGAGATCAAAATTCGTCTTTTTTTAGTGTTTGGCTCAAAAAGTCTTTTGTATCTGATTAATTCTCTATTTCCTTTCTCCAACCCCTCAATCTCTTTCTATAGGCGGTGGTGTCACAATGGAAGATTAAGTAGTATATAAAGTATGAACCTGTGATTGGTGCTACTTTTTTGTCACTGCCACCCTTAGCAATAGCTTTTGGTTTTTCTGCCGCTAACCTTGTACTTGAGGAGGCTAGGTTTTTTTTTTTTTTTTTTTTTTTTTGGTTCAGTTTCATTGATGGTGGGCTTTGATTTTAGAGTTGTTAGGACATATGTAATTCACTTATTAGGAACATATGTCACTATTTTATGTAATTGGCTAATCCTTTGACAAAACGCACTTTACTTGTAATTGGGTAGATCTAGGATGTGTTTAATACTTCAAGAAACTGTATTTCAAGATCAAGTGTTAAAGTCATGCAAGTCTGTCCAAGAAACAAGCTAAAGAAGTGTTGTTCATTAAAGCTCAACAACTAGCTATCTATCGAGACCTGTAGAGCTGTTGAAGCCCATGGCTTGATAGCAGCTCGACAGATAGGGTATCTGTCGAGGTTTATGAAAAACAGAACTCTAGTTCTGTTTTGACTTCAATCCGTGATTATGCATTTGGGCTTTCTTTTCTCACAACCCTAGACATATAAAAGGATTATTTTAAGGACCATAAAAGAGTTTACAAGTTACACAAGTGTTGAGCAAAGTTTGTTCAAGCAAATTGTGACTGGAGACAGAATTTGCCCTAGTTCATCATTCTTGTGAAGAAGTTGCTGTTGTTTGTGCACCGTAGGATTTTGTGACCAAGCATCTTCTTGATCTTCATCGTGAATGAACTGAAAAACTTTGCAACGAACAATCTTCTCTAGTTGATGATTGAAGTCGTGTATTGGGATCCGCGCAATTGGTTAGTCACGTACTAGGAGTCGTGCATCAAAAGGAGAAATTGTCACTACAAAACAAGTCCAATTAGGTATTGGGGTAAGGGTTCAACTATAGGTTGGTATAAGGTACTGAGATTCCTTTACTTATAACCGCTTGTTGTGATAATAGTGGAATTTCGGGAGTGGTGACCTTAAAATCACCAGGTGGGATTTTTGCCGTGTTGGTTTTTTCCATTCGTAAACAAATCACTATGTCAAATTTATTTTCTGCTGCATACTTAGTTTATTGGTGATTTGTTTGTGCTACCACACGTTTGCATGTTAATTAACTTAATTAACCCACTTGGTTAAATTAATTGGTTAATTTATCATAAGGGGTCAATTTGTTTTTTTGGCCTATCAAGTGTGATGGTGATCGTTTTAGGTTTCTTTGTTTTTGTAGGTTGCTAGGTTTATGGGTTGCTGGGTTTTCTTGAATGTTCTTGAACCATTGATTCAAACTCTAGCTCAAATATATATAGCTTCCAACACTATACAGTTTGCACACCATCTCAAGAACCATGCTATTTTTATTGCTAATAATTGTTCTTCCCAACCATTTTTGTCACTGTATTGACAAGCTTTCACTGATGGTAAATGGGGAATCTAGGGAATGGAGTCATGATGGACCAATAAAATGGTCGACTGTGACTAATTAATATTTTTTTTTTGCCCTTTTTTAAATGGATCTAGTACTATTTTTTTGTCACATATCACCATCTGCACAACTACTTTGAATTTGAATTTCGGATCACATTATCACAATTACTTAAACTTTGTAATTCGGAAGGATGAGATGTGAGCTTGATCTTAATACCTTATCCATATCACTTATTGACTGAAAATATTGTGAAGCTTTTTGGATTTTGGTATGTGTTTTCCTTGAATATTTATTTGCAATTTTGAATAATGTTCTCTAGGTTTGGATCTAAGTTGTTCAAGTCTCTTTTCCTTCTCTCTCTAGGTTTTTGTGAATATGATAGTTTTGTTTGGATTGATTGGCTTGAGAATGTTCGTACGAAGAGGAAGAGTGTTCTTGGGCAAAAGCTTCACCATTTTAATAAATATGCTTTTAGATATAGATTTTTATGTTTTTCTTGTGTTTTTTTGTGTGTTTTTAACGGTGAAAGTACATAGGTGGGTTATGGCAACCTAATGGAGCTAATCTCAGATAGGTAAAGTGTCAACTTTTAAACCACAGAAAGACAATTTAAATTTTAGGCAAACACATGTGCGTAATCTCAAAACAGTGCACCAATGCATACTGGTACCAAAATATTCAATTCCGGTAGCCAATTCTAAATGATCTACGAAATGGAATTCAAAACCTTGATTGAAATCCACCAATTACATTCATTATTGCATTAATCTATAAAACTTTGAGTACTTTTAGCATTTTTCTTTCAGATTTTTAAGTTTAAAACTTTTCTACTATGTTGCCAACTTATCATGTGTATTTTAACGCTTTTACATTGTTTACTTCCCGGGTCCCGAAGACTGACCCCAAAAGGTCAAGCGCTCCCTTTGCTTGGAAATGCAGTGGCAGTGTCAAACCCAGCTCTTAGAATTTTCCTGCCAAGGACATAGAAAACTGATCGTTATTTCTAGCGGCCATATTCCGTTCACACTGGGGGACTGGAATTATGAAATATTTTGGAAAATTCGGTTAAGCCTCCTTAAAGATCCCAAATCAAAAATAAAAATCATATTAGACTAAAAAACAAAACCAAAAAAAAAAAAAAATCTCCGCCTAGAGAAATATTTTAAATGAATTATATATTATGACTATATGTTTTATTTGACATTTTGGTGGTTGAATTATTCAAAATTAAAATTTTAATATTTCAGTGCTATCATACTGTTCAACTCCACCAACAAAGTTATTTTTAAAATTTTTTATTTTTTATATTTTTCATCATTAACAAGATGACTTTATAATTTAGTATCATTATTGATTAGAAATATTTTTTTATGTTGCTATAAATGTCAATTACAATAAATCATTGCTACTTATTCTTAGCTTAGCTCAAGGTTTGATTTCCTCTCAAAAAAAAAAAAAAAAAAGCTCAAGGTTTGATTGAGAGACTATAAACCTTTTTAAATCTGAAGATATTTAATTATTAGTAAGTAAGTTAAGTTTTTTTCTAAAGAATTTATAAATTAAAAAAAAAAAAAAAAAAAAAAACTAACAATGAAATTTCACTATTATTATTATTATTATTATTCGATACAATGGTGTGTCGGTAAGATACAAGAATCGTGACAAATTTTACCTGGTGGACCCCAACGTAAATGGTGCAAAGTTTTCTCATACGTGGACCCCAATGTAAATGGTGCAAAGTTTACAAAATGGTGCAAAATTTTCTCATACATGGACCCCAACGTAAATTTTCCTGGTTCACACCCTCTTAAAGTGAGCAAATTCTTAGTGATTGCTCGCCAATTGCTCATCTTCGAGTTGAGAAACTGGAATAACGAACTTAACATCCAAAATTCCAAATGACCATAACAACTATCTTCCTCTCCTTCCTTCTCCTCCTTTTCGGACATGCGAACTCTGAGTCTCAGCTATATGACAAAGAACAAACAGTCCTCCTGAAACTAAAGCAACATTGGCAAAACCCACCATCTCTAAGCCACTGGCAAAATCCACCATCTCTAAGCCACTCGAACTCCTTAAACTCCTCCCACCATTGTAACTGGCCAGTGATCATTTGCACCAGTGGAACAGTCACCCAACTACTACTTCAAAACAAGAACATCACCCAAACTGTCCCACCCTTCATCTGTGACCTCAAGAACCTCACAGTCATTAACCTTTCAAACAACTTCATTTCTCAAGAGTTTCCTAAAGCGCTCTATAACTGTTCCAAGCTTGAAGACCTTGACCTCTCACAGAATTACTACAACGGCACAATCCCAGCTGACATTCACTGCTTGTCTGGCCTGCGCCACCTCAACCTTGGAGCCAACAACTTCTATGGTAACATTCCAGCATCTATTGGACAGTTAACGGAGCTAAGGACGCTTCAGCTTTTCCAGTGTGCGTTTAACGGTTCTTTCCCATCAGAAATCGGCAACTTGTTCAAACTTGAGTCACTGCAGTTGGCCTATAATTTTAACATGACAGCGGCAGAGTTGCCTTCGAGTTTCACAGAGTTGAAGAAGCTTAAGTCTTTATGGATTACTGCGTCTAATTTGAATGGAGAAATCCCAGACACGATTGGAGAAATGGAGGCTTTAGTGCATTTGGATTTGTCAATAAACAATCTGACTGGGAAAATTCCAAGCAATCTGTTTATACCAAAGAATTTAAGTATTGTGTTTCTATACAGAAACCAATTGTCTGGGGAGATTCCTCGAGTGGTTGAAGCATTAAACATTGATATTATTGACCTCTCGGATAATATATTGACCGGAAGCATACCTGATGATTTTGGCAGACTCAGAAACATGACAAGTCTGGTTTTGTTTTTCAATCAGTTATCTGGAAAAATCCCGGACAGTATTGGCCGTCTTCCAAGTCTGGTGCACCTTAAAGTGTTTAGCAACAATTTATTGGGGACTCTGCCTCCGGACTTTGGGCGGTATTCTATGCTTGTAGAGTTCCAGGTTGCGGATAATAAGCTTGAAGGCAAGTTACCAGAACACTTGTGTGATAACGAAAGGTTGGTGGGTGTGGTAGCTTTTAACAACAACCTCACTGGAGAATTGCCTAAGTCGCTTGGCAATTGCAATGGTTTGAAAATTGTGACTGTCTACAATAATAGGCTTTCTGGGGATATTCCTAGTGGCCTATGGACATCTTTGAATTTGAGTGTCTTGATTTTAAGCCACAATTCGTTTACAGGCGAGCTTCCTCAAAGAGTGGCAACAAATCTCTCAAGATTGGAAATAAATAGCAACAACTTTTCTGGTACGATTCCAGCTGGAGTGTCTTCCTGGAGGAATTTGGTGGTATTTGAGGCTAGTAATAACCTCTTTACTGGCACAATTCCTCGAGAATTAACTTCTCTTCCTTTTTTAACTACTCTTTTTCTTGATCAAAATCAACTCTCGGGTTCCCTTCCACAAGATATTATATCATGGAAAACGTTAAATACTCTAAACCTTCGCCAAAATAAAATCTCTGGACTTATTCCTCCGGAATTAGGTAATTTGGCCAGTCTTACTGAGTTGGATTTGTCAGAAAACCAAATTTCTGGCCCAATCCCACCACAACTTGGCCTCCTAAGGCTTACTTTGCTCAATCTCTCTTCCAATCTTTTGAATGGGAGGATCCCGACACAATTCGAAAATGATGCATATGCCAGCAGCTTGTTCAACAATTTCGCACTTTGTGCGAGTAAGCCAACTCTGAACATTAGAAAATGTGACTCAGAGGTAGAGCCCCAAAAATCGAGCAAACATCCATCCCAATGTCTTGTTTTAATAATATATATGGTGGCAGCTGCTCTATTGGGTTTGTTAGATTCACTATTCGTGGTCAGATTTCACCGTAAGAGAAAGTATGGATTAGATTCCACATCCACATAGAAGCTTACCTCTTTCCAAGGCTTTATTTCACAAAAAATGAGATATCTTATTAGGATTGATAGAAAATAACATAATTGCTAGCTGTGGATCAGGGAAGGCACATAGTGGTGTTGTTAATCATTCGCATGATGTTACTGTGATGAGGATTTAGAATAACCAAAAGCTAGAGGAGTAGCTTGAAAAATAATTTCTTGCATAAGTTAAAATACCGAGTTCAACTCAACATTCCAACATATCTAGTGAAGTTACTCTGTTTTATTTCCCTTGATAATTCAAAACTTCTTGTGTATGAGTACTCAAAAATCATAGACTGGATTGGCAGTTGCTTAGGAACAGTAGAGCATCAAACATCTCAGTGCTCACCTCCTGTTAAAACTATAGATGGCAGTGCAGAGCATCATAGCAGAGTCGGTGAGCTAAGGTGCATGAGTCAAGCAGCAGCAAGTGCAGCACCTGATGAGCAAAGGTGCACAGGCCAAGCAACAAGGCTAGCACAGATCTTCTAAAAGGAATTGAAGAAGTTCCTTATCATGAGCTATTCATCCATAACTTTGAGGAGTTAGTTCCACGAAGTTAGGCAGTTAGAGAGTTTGTTATTTTTGAATGCCACATGTAAAGTTTAGATGGTTCTAGTAACAATTTTTAGTGCCAGATTAGGAAGTTAGTTATTTTGCTTGGTTCAAACTGTATATAAGTAGGATTAGGCTATGTATTTCAATTCAATTGATTGTAAAACTCTTTTCTTCATCAATGAAATTCTCTGAGTTTTATTTAGACGATTTCTCTAAGAGTTTTACACCTCCAATCATTCATGGAGTCATGCAGATGTGAAACCAAGCAACATCCTTTTAGATAATAAGTTTTTTTTGTATAGATTAGAGATATCCTGGAAGTTATCATTTGCTACGTGAACATTTATTAATTTGTCCAATGAACTCTTCAAATTATGTGATGCCAATCCTGCTAGAAAATGGATCAGACTTATCAGAACATTAATAATTAAAATAAATATGGATCATTTTACTTTGATTTTTTTTTTTTTTTTTTCGATGAAGATGAGAAACAGAAAATTAATATGTCCCAGAGTCTTCCTTGAGATCTAAAAAATGGCCCACGTGTCGCCACCGGATATCCACGTGGGAACTGTCCACGTGCATCTTCATTATTGGATGCTTCCGTCATATTCTTCGTGCGCTAGAGAACACCCACCAAATTATACTACCTACAATCACCTTCTTTTTTTTCTTTTTCTTTTTTGGTTAAAAAACCTACAATTACCTACAATTAGCTATTAAGAATCATACATACCCACATATTTCATCTCTCTTTTTAAATGAAACTAATAGGGAGGATTGCAAATGAGAAATAATATCAAGATGGTTTTTCTCCACTGTGTTTTTCACTTGAGAATGAGTAGCCTTTTTTTTTTCTTCTCAGCAAAACAGAGAATGAGTAGCCTTTGACAGACCTGAAGTAGCCCTTTGTCGACCACTTTCTTCTTCTTTTGTTTTCACTTGGCTTTTTCCTCTTGTAATTTTATTTCCCAAATGGATTTTCATGGACTGAAGAATCTTCACTTCATGATTTTTGCTTCACTTTATGACTTTTGCTTCAACTGCTTGTCTGCCTTTTGAATTATTGCTGTCACACAGCCTCTTTTATATTCTTTTTACATTTATTTAGGAAAAAGACAACAGCCCACTTGCTTTACCATCTAGAGTAGGGGTGTCCACGGGTCGGGTCGGGTCGGTTTTGGACCCAACCCGGACCCGACCCGCCGGCGTCGGGTGGAAGGCGGAGGGATCCGAAACCGACCGCCGGCGTCACTCGGTCGGGTCGGTTTTGGGTTCGGGTGGTGTTCGGGTGGGTCGGTCGGTGTTGAGAGTCGCCGGATCCTGCAAACGTCGCCGGCTTCTCCTCGAATGTCGCCGGAATCTCCTCGAATGTCGTCGGAATCTGCAAAAATCCAGTAGATCTACACCAAAAATCGCCGAAATCAGCCTGGATCTCCTCGAATCTCGCCGGATCTCACCAAATATGGTCCAAATCTCGCTTGGATCTCCTCAAATGTAGCCGGATCTCACCAAATCTCGCTCGAATTCGCCGGATCTCACCCAATCTCGCTTGAATGTCGCCGGATATTGCCAGATTTATATATAACGTCGGTCGGGTCGGGTGGCTCGGGTTTTGGAGAAGAAAACCCGCCACTCGACCCGCCGGCGTCGGGTCTTGGGGTCAGAAACCCGTCACTGACCGTCGGAGTGGTCGGTTCGGACGGTTGTCGGTTCGGGTTCGGGCGGGTTGGTCGGATTGGTCGGGTTACGGGTTGGGTTGGACACCCCTAATCTAGAGAGTCTTCAATAGTCATCATATTATAATGTTGAGAAAGATTGTCACCATGTTCACACTTAAACGTGGACAATTATCCCCTATATTCTTTTTCGTACGAAACTTTTGAAATAATTGTGATTGGGTCTTGGCTTTTTGAAGGAAAATTATGCCAGTAAACTCAAAAAAATAACGATTATTTCCGATATCAATTTCTCGCATAAAATTTATTGCGCAAGTGGATCATTATTCTAGAAAGGCAATGGTGTTCCATCCAAAAAATAAAAATGGGCGAGCAAAGGCAACATCCACGTCAGCATACACGTGTCGAATAAATGAGGAGCTGTATAGTATACGTATTAGGTAGAGTGTATATACGGAATGGTGGTTGTTGAGGTGGGGCGTGGAGAATCGCGCTGGCCATTTATTATATTCCAATGCCACCTCATTCATGTGCGTGTTCATTATATTTAAACTTCTCGCATAGATCCAATCCAATACTCACTCATCTCTTGAAGTAGGATCCATACCAATTGAAAGGCTATCAGCAAAATACTCTTGGTGCTTCACATTAACGCCATGCTGCTTATTAACAGCAACTAAGGGATTACTTACACATAAAAAAGGGTAACTAATGGATCAGATTCTGATTATGATGATGACTAAGATGCTGATAATAATAGCAAAATCAGTATGTACTTCAAAATCAAGGGAAAGAATTATAGAACATCTAAATCAGCGACAATGACATCTAGAACACTTCTAAACTACAAGTCCAACAAAGCGACATAACTGGCATTCATTTATTTCTAGTATCACCTTTAAATAAATGGCTCCAAAGCTATTGAACAATTATATTCCATATGCTCTAAAAAAATTTGGAAATAAAAAATGCTTCTATTCATATCAGAGTATATAACATCATGATCCTACATCTATGTATCTAATGTGGGTTATGCTTCCATGTGTGTTTACCCACAACACTACCCCAATAAAATGTGTCCATTGTCATATAAAATCTGTTAGCTGTCAATAGTATAGGTTCTAATTAAGAAAAATAAAACGTTTTACTGAATGCATTGGATTACTGAGAAATGACAACTGGTCACAGAACAATTCCATGGGATATAGTTTACACAAGAATAGATGGACCCATGTCAGATCTTGCTGTGATGGCAAATATTCTCTTACCCACCAAACGAAGAGTCACAGGTTTGAGTCCAAAAATCAACCTCTCCAAAGTTGAGAGTCAGTCCACTTACCAATCACCTTTCTCAAAACCCAAAATCAGGAACCTTGTATAAGATGGCCTATTAGGGCCCATTTGGTATATGCGTTTAAATATATGTTTTCAGTTTTTAAACAATATTACATGTATTTTTACAAACTTTTTTACCTACACGTATTTACAAAAAATACAAACAACCTTATTAGAACAACATTACCAAACGGGCCCTTAATTTCCAAAAGTTTAGAATAACTATGCTTTCCAACACGTCATATATATTGCCTTTTTTATTTATTTATTATTTATTTCTCACTATAAGTTTTTGTTCCATTGTAAAACTATCCTTTCAATGGTGGATCAAGTCCCCCACAATAGTCAAATAGTAATTTTTAAGTATGTTTTTGCTGCAATCTTTGTTCATTCATTGTAATGAAAGCATTTTAAAAGAATGATTTGGGTTTGGTTTTGGGTCTTCTTCTTTTTTTTTTCTTTTTTATATATATAAGTTTTATTGATAAGTACAAATTTTTCTATTGATAAAATGTATGGATAGATTTAAGTTTGGAAATGATTATATATAAGATATTATTTCAAATTCATAATGCAAGTGTTTGTTGAGAATGTGTACATGTGTTTGTTTCTCTAAAATAAAGGGTAACTGTCTTACATTATTTTAAAAAGTGTATTATGTATAGTATAACTTAGCATACGTTTACTTAAAAATTACTATAACTTTTTAATAAAGTTTGTAATGTACCTTTATTTTAAAAAATGTTTGTTGAGAAAAAAAAAAATTCTTTAAATTTCAATTCTTTTATTATTAAAATTAATATAATACAGTTTGTGCTGCTAATAACTAATAAGTCTTCTTCAAATTCCTTTATTACTATTTTGATTCGTCACAAAGTGAGATTTCTTTGTGACAAAATGGGCCGGTCCAAATTGCCAAGATTTTCTAGGCAATGACACTACTTTGACATAAGTGCTTCCACAAAATGTATATATATTATGTCCCATCGTTTGAAGGAAGAAAAGAAAAGTAATCAATCAACAAAGAAAATTAGCCCTTGGTGCTACTTTTTTATATTTTTCCCAGATTTTTTTTTTTTTTTTTATTGTAGAGATTTTGGTTAGAATAGGGGAAAAAAATCTTTACAAGAAAGGAAAATTGCATGAGAAGATTGGACAATGATAGGCTATTACATAAAACATTACTAAGTTTAAGTCCATTCCACTCCAAACATTCAAAATGATTTGAAAATATAGGAGCCATGTGTCTCAACTAAGAAAAAACATTTTAATCAATTAAAAAAAATTTGCTTGCGTGATCTTTAGTCCTTGCTGCTACTTCCAGCATTTTATGTCACGACTTTATTTTCTTCCAAAAATTTCAATTATAAGAAAAGAGAAAGCCTATATCTTTTCGGTGAAAGGAGAAGTCGCATGAAAAAAAATAGGATAATGATATCAATATGACCACATCATTTTACTCACTCTTTATCACAAGTCTTTTATATGACTAACTATGAGTAGTAGAGAAAAAATAGTAAGCCCAGGACCAGCTCCACATTGAAGCTAGAGTGGTCACAGCCCACATGACCACCCTGATTATTTAGCCTTAATTTTTTAATTGTGTAGTCAAACAGGCCCATTTTCAAAATATGTAGCAAAATACCACTTAGCAATGTCAAGTTTTATGTGTATTTTAACACTTAATATTTTTTTTGTAAATTTTGGTGAAGAACTAGACATTAGGAATGCGTATTTTACCTCAAGCATAACTTGACATTAGCAATATCAAATATCAAAACAATGGTATTATGCTACATAGTATAAAAATGAGCTGTTTGACTACATAGTTCAAAAATTAAGGCAAAAATAACCAATTTAACCTTTTAACTTTTAAGCAAGTACATTTTTTTCTTTGATAAGAAAATCTATAAAATTTTAGTTTGTAAATTTTGCGGTAAATTTTTTTTTTAAAAGAGATTTTTTTTTTTTTTTTTTGGAAAGCAAAAAAAGAAAAGATAAACCGCTTTCCAAATTCCAATACCAACACTCAATCATCATTGGCGGGGACGAGCCCGTAGTTCACCATCTTAACCCACTTTTTGGGTAAAACTTAATTATATTTACACTAGTAAGTTTCCCATGCGATGCACGGATAATATTATAATGTTTTATGTAAATTTGTTTTTGAAAAATATTATACATATATTATAGCATATTTATTAAAAAACTTTGTTAGTAATGAGTTCATCATAAAAAGTAACAATTATAAATTGCACACATATATCTATTATAATTATTTTGTTCAAGTAATGAGCAATAATGAAAACAACTTGGAGTAATATTGTATAATAAAAGTTGATAAAAGCATATTAATTCATTCTATATTATTGATTTTTATTATGTGATGTAATAAAAAGCTTCATTACGAATTTTTTTTCTTCAATGCTTTGTTATTGCAGTATGGTGATGCTTGTTGTCATCATCAGTTTCTCCATCTTCATCATTTGAAATTTAGTCCATCCATTTGTTCAATTTTTGAGCTTTCATTATTTTTTCCTTTTGTTGCATCATTTGTGTTAATTACTAATGAATTGGCACGGAGAGATTCTTGATTAGATCTTACAAAGTTTGGACTTTGTCGTTAAGATTTTTCATAGGTATTTGCATTTATATTAAATTTCAATGATGTGAAAGTTTTTTATAAATTTTTTATTTTTGTTAATTTTGGAATAGTGCAGCAAAAAGAATTAATATAGAATGTTGAATTGTGTTTTTTTTTTTTTTCCTTCCATACCTTTTTATCATTTGAAGGTGCATCAAAAATCTTAGCAACTATGTAATTTTCAAAACCATCTTTTAGATTGAATTCATTCAAATGAAGTAGAGAAATCCATTTTTTTCCTAATTTTTTTTTTCAAATCACATGGGATTCCTTCTCCAATATCAATATTTTTACAATAATTTAAATAAGTTGTACCTTAGTTTATTTTTCAGCAAGATCTTGATCTTGTAGATTTATTTAGGATTTTCTCGGCATCTCCATCAAATATCACAAACTTTGTTTTGTTAGTTGCATTAAAAACTTCAATTTGAATCTTGTATCTAAAGTAGTTTGCAATTGTATATATATAGTAGTTATAGTGAGATAAATATATTATAAATACTTGGAGAGTATGTAGTTAATGTGAGTGCCTCTAACTTTGGGATAGAAAGATTTATTTTTGTTTTACATTTTGCACACCAAAATGATCCTACTTGTAATTTGACAATCCTTTCACAAAGTATGCACAAAATGTAATATCAACCCATTGTTGTATCAATGTTACTTATTAATGCAATACCCTAGCAATTCACATCTTGCAATGAACTTTGAAATTAATATGTATTATTTTTTTAATGTAAATAATATGATGTATTATTATTTTTTTAAATAAATTATGAGTATAATTTGAAATAATTAACGAACCTGTTTCATAGGATCTCATTCAATGCATTTTATCTTTACTATTGTCTTCATATTATTTAAAGATAAATCCTCCTATGAAAATTGTTTTGCATGAATTTTTGGTATTTCTTGTATAGGATCATGTTTTTGACCATTCCTATCATTGAATTTTTTTAAAGAAAATAATAAGTTAATGGCATTTTGTGAGATAGTATATGCTATTTATTAGACTTTTTTGTTATTATAAATTTTAGAAATATGCACTTGTCAATTATTTCAACAACCTGAGGGATCTCAAGATTTATATATATTTTTGTTGCACTGGTCGATGACAGAGAATTTGTCTGCATAAATTGATAGAATATTATTAATAGACAAAAGCATATTGAATTGAAATTGGGGAGAAATGAAGAGATATTTCATGAGAATAAGATTTTCTAGAAGTATCATCTATACGTGGGGGAGGAAGAAAAGAGTTTGTAAAAGGGTAAGGGTTTTTGCTTTGATTTACATGTGGGAATGGTCAAACTTGGGTCATAATATGTAAGGTAAGAACTGGGCTTGAGTTTTTTTATAAGGATTGGTCTACTTTTAAAAGGTAATCCATTTTATAGTGAATAACTTTTGGTCTAATTGGTCTAATTGTCAAGAACAGTTTATATCAATATAATAGTAAAAATAAGTTACTATGATCTATTGGGTAACAGTAAAAAAAAACTTAATAAAAAGAGGTAAAAAAATGCTAAATTTATATAATAGTAAAAATAAGTTACTATGATTTATTGGGTAACAGTAAAAAAAAAACTTAATGAAAAAAGGTAAAAAATGTTAAATGCAATAAGTTACTATGATCTATTGGGTAACAATAAAAAAAAACTTAATAAAAAAAAGGTAAAAAATGCTAAATTTATATAATAGTAAAAATAAGTTACTATGATTTATTGGGTAATAGTAAAAAAAACTTAATGGAAAAAGGTAAATAATGTTAAATGCAATATTAGAGTGCCACATGGCAGGATCTCATGCACTCCTACATGAGGTCTCTGCTTTTATATATACTAGTGTTTAACCCGCGCAATGCACGGGATCGTTTTACATATTAATGAACTTTGCATTTAACATAAACTTATCATTCTTCTACTACATATATTCAAACTTTAATAACATAGTATATTTAAGCATATAGTGTCCAATACCTAAAACTATATACATTAAGCTGTTATGAATATGGGGACATACAGGTTCAACCATGTGGGTCAATGGTGACAGAGGAGCAGCCCCATGCTATGTTAATACCATTGGAGTACTTCCTCATGGGATATGAGCCATCTCAATTAAATGTCAACCCAAGGAGTCCCTTGAGTCCATCTTGCATTGCCCCGGAACTTCTTTCACCCGAAAGTATGGACTTAAAGTTGGTACATAAAAGGGGGAAAAGGAAAGATGTAAGGAAACAAAAAATTTAGAAAAGGAAGAATTTATTGTCATTCTTTAATTTGTAACCATCTATGTATATTAGTTGAGGTTGACTGAACTGTCTGTAAATCCTCCTATAATTATTCATCAATGACAAACAAATTGTGATAATAAGAACAATAATTGATGGTGACTTTGCTTTTTCCTAGTTTTAAAATATGTCTTTTTCTTGGCACATTATTTAATTGCAGCTTAATGGTAAAACAAATAAACCAAATATAAGGATGATCCACACATAAACACCCTAAGAGCATTCACATCAGTTGGTTGGATAATATGAAGTTATCATCAAAGAATAGCTGCAAGGCTGTCATAGCAATAGAAATTTCACAAACTATAAACAAAAAATTAACCAAAAGATATTAAGATGATACCACTAAAAACTTGTCAACTTAATAGCAATCACATTCATTGTTTTATTATTGAAAATTCACCCACCAGCAACCATAAAATTACAACAACAAAATACATTTTCTACAATTGTCTACCATTAAAATAAAAGTTTAAAGTAGCTAACCCTAGTAATTATGCAGATAGGGTGAAATATTGACTAAAATCTATGAAATAATCAACTTTGTATAAATAACATTACACTTTCAGATTTCAAAGTTCCACAATTTCAATCCCTCTTTAAAAATAGTAGAACAGTTAGGAGGAAAACCAAAAACTGAAAATTAAATTGAATTCTGTAGTTGCTATTTTTCCTTCTTCAATTTTTCTTCTTCTTTGATGCATTTTGTTTAGTAGCATTGTTTCGTTTGTGAAGCATTTGAATAAGCATGCTATCATCTTCTCATTTTCCATCTTCAGCAGGTTTATAAGCTGCAAATAGAGAATTTCTATGAGAAGCAACATGATATTTTCTTTCATAGTAGTTAATTTTCTCAAAAGCTAAACAAACAAAACTATTTAAAAAAAAAAAAGCTAAATTATATTATTTTCAAGCTTGCACAGCCCCAAATCTTGCAAACAGAAAATGGTAATTCTCTGTCTTTCTTACAGTTTTTTCAGCATTCAAGAAGCCCCAAAGGAAATTGGGGGAAAAAAAAAACTGTTAACTAATTGACAATGTAAAGACTCACAGATTGAAAAGCTTTAAAATCAATACTTGCAAAGAAAATGAAACATGCCCATCAAACCAATATGCTCAAATTCCATATCCAATTTTGAAAGGCTTCCATGTGGAACATTCTCCCCTCCCAAGTCAAAGATTAACTTATGACTAAATAGAAATTTAGCAATTATATATTACAAATCAAAACCAAATCTTACACAAATACCCACAGCAAAACTGCTTCTAACCTAAATATGTACCTTAATTACAAAAAAATTCAGATTATTTAAAATAAATAAATCTAACCCAAATACCTAATCTAAAACAATCCAACCAAGTGCATTTGAAGATGCTGATTCAGCATTAGCTAACTTTTTTTTTTTTTTCTTTTGAATTCCAATATATACTACACAAAGTAAATGTATCTTAGAAACTTGATAAGGAACTAAAAAAAAAAAAAAATCATAAATGCATATAAACCACAAAGTTTAATCATAATCTATCTTTTGTTTAAGCTACCTCAGGACATAAATTTTCTTAACCTCATTAATTTTAGACACATATTCTCCTTAGTCTATCCATTCAATAGATGTTTAATTCAATTTCACAACTCCTACTAAACCATACTAACTAACAAAATAAAATAAAATAAAAATCATATTTAAGTCTAAACTTAAATGCATTTTATAATGCATAACATACATGCCAACCAAAAAACTTGATTGGCATTTAAATCATCATTGATCCAAATATATTGCATACGGAATTACAAACCTTTTTAAGCCCTTTGAACATTTCTATAAGCTTTCTATAAATCTTTAAGATAGAAAAACTACTAAGCACTGCAGTTATTGTCCCAAAAAAATGCACCTAAGACTTTTCTTTTGCCAGCAAATTTCTATGTTCAAAATATAAATGTCTACACTAAGCCAGGAAGTCTCAGATGTCTTCCATCACAGCTGTTATTTGGCAAGGCAGAGCCCCTTTCTTAGAAATATCTCCCCACCAATCTTCTTCTTTTTTTTTTTGATAGAAGAGATTGTATATAGTAGAGATAAACTATATGGTTGTTACTTCTACGTTACCTACCATAGAAATACAAAGAGTAGTACAACCTCAACAACCATTATGATTTTAATCAACAATATTGTACACTAACACATCAGGCATAAATTGTCAATGTGATTGGTTAGTAATAGGAAAAGAAGAAAACCTAAGAGCTCATAAATTTAGCAAAGTAAACATACATACATCATGATTAACGCTTTGCATGAGATTCTGTGTGTTTTTTGAAGAACAAAATTGTTTTTGAAGGTTGGTTTATTTCACTTAATCTAATAGTAAAATATGAAAGGGGGTGGATGGTTAATTGTTCAAATAATGATGCTCATAAAGTGCAGGTGTTTTGCTAATAGAAGTAAAATTGACTGGCATTGTTTTCGAGTGCAAGGACAGATTAGGGATAATGTATGTAAGAGGAAAAGCTACGGAAATAGAATTGATATTTCTAATTGAAATTACCTCTGCTTATATCTCTGCAAGTTCTTTTACAATCTTAGATACAAATTTCTCAGTCGCTTTGTCAAACGAAATGAATGTTGTTGAATCGGTTTTACTTTCTACTTGGACATGTATCCTATAATTGTTTCAGTTGCAAAGTTGTTAGTATAATGTATATTTATATTATGTGTGCATTTGTAAATTTACAAATAGTTTTTCTCGTTTACCTTTGATACCTTTGTCTCTAAGTTCCACTCCAAGTCCTTTATTTAAGATATTGATTTTCCATTATGCAAGGAAAGTTCTCCATCCTGTACTTCACGTGGTCTCCTTGGTATAATTTGTGTAACATTAATGTCCATTATGGTGTTCAATCTATGCATCACCATTTGACATGTTTTTCTGTTAGCTTGTTGAATATTTAATTTTCTTATATTAAAAAAAAAAAAAAAAAAAAAAAAAAAGGGAAATAGCATGGCAGTAGTTACTTCCATTATAATTTAACCCTCCAAAATTCTATCAAGATTTTTCCAAAAAGCATTTTATTCACATGTTGCAAGGGCAAAACCGAAACAAAAGAGAGACTACTACACATTGATGGGTGACTGTAAGACCAATTTCTTAATGCAATCTTAAGTAACAGGTTGGAAATTAAGGATCGTTTGTCAATAGATCATGCCTACTGTCAAATTCTAGTACATTTTCAAACTATAGTAAGACCAAGCACCAAAGTTTACTAAAGACGTATAACCCCCCTATTTATGATAATTTTCATTACATAAGATTAAAGGTGGATTATAATATTCAAAATATTACCTATGGCCATCAAAAACTCATACTCTAAGAAATGATAATATGTATTTGTACAATGATAATCTATTCTTCATGGTTAGGATTAGTTGCATTTTGTCAAGTGGAATGTTCAACAACAATTGCTGGTCTTCTATTGTTTTCTCTTCACATTTAAGTGCCAAAAAGAACTTAAAAAGAAAATAAATGGGAATATAGACATTATCCGTCACCAACAACTTTATTTTACCCCTGTTTTGTCCTCTATATTCAACACTTATAAGAGGCATTAAAAAAGCTCATTAAATCTTCATGCTGGTCATGCCAATATGCACTAAAAATATGAAATAAAATAAGATAAGTTTGAAGAAACAATTAACAGAAATAATAGAAGTCCTATACACAAATAGAAAGAAGTACAAAGTATGCCATATAAGAAAGGTGAAAAAGACCCTAATTTCAGGAAACAAAATCTCATTGCAATTGTATAAGTGGAAAACATATAACAAAATTAATTTAACTTTAAATTTGTGGAAAAAAAAAGTCAGAGAAAGAATAGGAACCTGACGGAGGCATTGTTAATCAAAAGAACTCTTGTTAATTTCTGAGTTTTAATCAGGAACTAAAACCTAACTTTGAAAATAGATAAAAGGTCAAATCTTCCTTCTAAATTTGGGAAAAATTTTAAAAGAAAAAGAATAGGTACCCATCAAAAGCATGTCGTAATGGGCGGGGTATGACTCCTCTTCGTTCTTGCCGCAATCTTTTTTTTTTTCTCCTTCCCTTTCTCTGTATCGCTACGAACTCTGCTTGGTTCCTCTATCTTCGTATCCCTTAATCAAAACCAAATCTGACCCAAAATACCATTCTAAATCATAATTAACACCCAATTGATTCTCCAAATAAAAACCCAAAACCCTAAATTTCTAAATTTAAAACAGAACTTACCAGTAACGATTTTGAGGGTCGGGTAGCGAGTGAAGGTTTACGATGATGGCAGAAAATCTAACAGGAAGGGAGAGACATCTTTTCATTCTTGATTGCAAACTGCAGTTTTTGATCTCTCGATCTCTCTCTCCTTCTCCGTTCTCTACCTCTCTATTTTTCTGTCTCTCTTTTCTCTCGGTCTCTCTTTCTCCTTTCTCCATGTAGCAATCTTTCTCTTTCTTTCTTTTTTTTTTTTTTTTTTTTTTTTTTTTTGGGTCTTAAGCGGTGAGTTTTCTTTTATACCAAGAGGGCTTCAAACAGTATTTAATGTATTGAAAAATTATAATTTATAACTTTTAAACGGTGTTAGAGCGTTATGAAATAATATAATGTATTGCTTTTTAAAGCAGAACATGGCAGAATTTTAGATACACACTTATCTTATTTGTCACCGTCTCCTTAATTGTATGAACTCACTTTCTCTCAGCTTCTGCTATTATATATATATATATATATATAAATATTGATATTGATGATTGATGATTGATGGGTGCCCAGCCTCTGGAAAAGTCCAATTCGCGAAGGTCGAATTAAGATCACGATGTTGGATTGGATTGGTGGTCTACGCTCACAAGGCTATAAACTCGATGTGAGTTTGTTTCTGTTGAATAAATCTGTAGCGGCTACTTCGTCTCAAACTGGGACATATTTCTTTTCTTCTTTTTTTGGTTTTTTATTTTTGGCATTGGGTATTTTGAGACTTTGCTCGCCATCTCCTTATGTGTGTTATTTGCTGCTCTCGAGTCTATGATATTTTTGTAAACAAAGTTTTTTGTTGCTGTAATGCATATTGTGGAAATAAAGAAATTTGATGCTTGAGTTTTTGTATTAACATCGTATTCATCAGCCAACCAAATGTGTTCACTTTAAGTGGTTTAGGATGCTAAATATTATTATTTATTAGTTTGTGCATTGTGTTCTGCAGGATGATTTGCTACTTAGTCTTTTGAGGCATTTGATCTCATGAGATTCCTAAGAAACTGTGCTTTGCTTTCATGATGTCATGTCGCTGTTATCATGGTCACTTTGACATTTTAGAAACTATGAGGTTCCAAAGTTCTTAGGATTGAATTGGAATTAAGAGGAGTAAGCATGAAAGACATTAGGACATGTAGGACAACCAATAAGAAAAAATCTCTGGTGCTTTGCTTATGTGGATATATATGGTTCTGTCTTCTTGACGAGTGGTCTGTACACTGTAGGGCAAGTTGTTGACATTTAATGTCAAGCTGGATGCAGAATTAGTTTATGGAAGCCAAAATAATTTCTATAGGTAGATGTGACTAAAAGCTAGTGAGTGTGTAAATAACTGGCTAAGTTGAAGGTTAAATAACTTTTAGCTTGATTCCATGATCTTTGCATGGGGGCAGCATAAGAAGGTTACTTGCTGAAAGGGATAATTATCTTGGTCTTGGCTCCCCTACCTTTTGGTTATGTTCTCTAGCCACGAACAAGCAGAAACCTTATGTGATACAGTGAAAGTTGTACCATAGAAACCTATGGGGAAAGAAGAAGCAGATACAGCAATTTGCATAATTCTTGTACATTGTATTGAAGAAGAAATATCATCACTTGCACCATATGCCTAGTGATTACATGTTCCCCACACCACTCATAGGTGAATTTTTAGGTATGATTCATGAATGCTGCACATTCTTCCCAATATTTGTTCTGCTACGTTGTAAATGTCACATTCAGGATGTATTGTAACTATTCCCAAATTCTAAAATTCAAGGTGTAAGGTATATCAAAAGAATATATCGGTTGGTTAAGGTCCTACTTGCCTTGAGAAGCTAAATCAGCATACACTAACCATGCTTGTTTAATCAAACCAAGCAAGGCATATATTGATATGGGCTTTAAAGTGATTTTCTGCAACCGTTGAGTGGTAAGCTAGGAAGTCAAGCATATGTAATGGTCCTATCTCTTGCTATGTTTGGGACAATAAACATATTACTTTGTGGTAATTGCCATCATAGGTGAATCCCTTATTAAATACTTGGTTTCATGTTGCTTTGATTGCAACCTAGCATGTAACTGGGATATCAAAACAAAAAGAAGAGTCCTTTTACATATCTCCCTTGAGGAATTTGAGAAGTTCAACGATCATAACAGATGTTTGATTTACTTCTCCCTATGATTCTCCAAACAATAATCATATGATTTCTGATTCACTATCTAAGAAGCGTGTTCTTTAATTCTACTAGTGAAGGTTGACCAAGTGTTGCTACTTACATCCATTAAGATATGTTCAAGTGATGTAGGATCTTTAGTTGTTCAATGCTAAATTAGACTTTTTTATCAGATCTTGAAAGGTTCTTGAATAAGTGTTGATGCTTAAGGGTTTAGGTAGGTTCAGGTAATAAAAAGATTGGATTTTGAATATGTTTGATGGCTGTTTGTTGTTAAGAAATAAAGAAAGATAAACACAAGGCAATCACACCTCAGTTTTCCCAAGCAATACACTTGGTCAGGAGAAGACAATCACATGCAAGGCCTTTTCCCTTAATTGTTACAGGGGTCATGTTTAGCCCTATATAAAGGGCTATTGCCTTTTCTTCTCCCCTCTCCCCCCCACCCCTCCTCCCAAATCAGGTAAAACAGAACCTCTAAGGTAACAGAACAGGTTTGATTTAAATTCAAGAATTCTATGTGCATTTAATACCCTTTGTATTTTATTATATAAGTTGATGAATTTTATTAAAATCAATCTCGCTATAAATGTTATTGAGTTCAATTAAGCCTTTATATAGGTTATTGCCAAATACTTACACAAAAATATAAATATATATATATATATATAGGTTATTGCCAAATTCTTTCCTAGAAGGACTAGGACTTTTTTTTTGAGAGATGAAGGACTAGGACTCTAAATAAGTTATTTCTAGAAAAATTAAAACTACTTAAGAACTACTAAATCAAATAGAAAAATGACCCAAAACAAAATCTCATGGGCCTTTTGTACATCCAAGGACAAAAGATTTTGAATTTACAAGATTGCCTTAATTCAGTAAAACTTAATTAAAACTGAACTAAGAACTTTCTAACCTAAAGGAATTTAATACTAATAAGAGTCAATAATAACTAAAGTAGCCTATGAAAGGTTCCAAGAAGGCCTCATATTGAAATTAAACCACAATTCCTCAATCTTCTGGTATTCAATTTTGTTTTTCCTCGAACTCTTTACTGCATGAGCCATCAGGGCTTCATGTGAGTTGGAGCAGGTCCAGATTAGGAGGGGATAGGACTGGGAGATAGAATTGAATATAAGGAAGAAAATTGAACAAAAAAATAAAGGATAGGCCCTTATGATTCAGCACCAAGCTAAAAACTTAGGAACAGCGCCTAAGTTGCTAAGAATCAATACCCAGCAACTGGAAAAATTCCAATATGAAATTTCAATACTCAATATTCTGTCTTCTATGTTTACTAGAGCCTTTTTAAATGGGCTTTCAAGGAGTACATCAATAAGGAAAATAATTAATAAAAAAAAAATCCCTCATGATTCTCAACAATGGTAAAGTCAAATTTAAAGAGAAGTTTGGTTCAAAATTCAAAAATAAAACCTTGAAGAAAATAGATGATTTTACCTGGGCTCCTTGCATTAATATGCCAGAAGGAAATGAAAAAGCAAAGCAGATTGTCTTCATTATCTTGTTTGCTATAGGAAAAATGCAAATAGAATAAAAGCACAAATGCCTTTTAATGTAACCATAGTTCAGAAGATTTCCTTTATCTGTAGCAGAATATTATAAGGAGTTTATTTATTTATTATTTTCTTTTATATAAGTGTATAATTCTATCAAACAAGGGGAAGGATATTGTCCTCTTATTAGAACTGGCTTCTATTATGTGTTTCTCTTTTTTAAGTTTATTATCCTTTGGTCTACTTTTGCTGGTGCCTTGCATGTTTAAACTCATAAATTGCATGCAAATTTTGTTCATGAGGTTCTCCCCGCCTTCTTTATTTTTATTTGTGGTCTTAATTCCTATGTGAACTTTAGGAGGTTAGATTTTTGTTTCTTCCAATATTAGTTTCTCATTCTTTATTTTCTTTTTGGCTAAGTTTCTTAATTTTTTCATTCAGAAACATTTCTAATCATTTTTCAATTCTCTACAGATCCGTGTGACCCAGATGTGGAACTTAATGTGATTTTACTAAAGTTTATAGATCCCACAACCTAATCACCCCAACACCCCCCCCCCCCCCCAAGTGCGAAATAAAATGGTTGAGAGGCTTGAATCTTGGATTTTGAGAATGGATCGAAATAGGATTCTTTTGCAGTTCCTTCACTTAGCACAATAGAATGAAGGGGAATTCATATAATTTCAAATCATGTTCTTATTGAAGAGAATGAACCCAAAAAGAAAACTGCTCTGAATCTTGGCTCAGGTGGGACTTTAGTTTGATGTGAATGTGCATTCTGTTGTATTCAGAATTTATTCAAGACTTAACGTAGGAAATGCATTTGGAGTTTGATATGCCTGTATCTGCTCCACAATCTGTAGCATTTGATGCCATCCCAAATTTTTTTTTTTTTTTTCCTCCTCTCTTGGCGTGGTGAGGGTGGAGAAGGAAATGCAGTCTGCCATCTTGTGGCTGTGAGAAACACAAGCCATCCTCATTGACAGTGGGGTATGAATGTTAGCTTTTTGTTCAAACTATAAAAACTCACAATCACCACCTTGGTTGTAACAAGCTTTGCAAATTTCACTTCATTGCCAGATTGATTGTTAAAATTAACGGTCACATGACCATAAAAATTTGAATTCTTCATTTGGCCTTTACTTTTAGTTATTTTACTAAAATTTTATAATCATGTGACAAGTACATGCTTGTTAATATTGACGGTCAATTAGGTTATATGGGGTGAAATTTGTAAAGTTTGCTACAATTAGTACAATGAATATAAGACTTATTGTTTTGGATGCAAAGTGCAAGTACCCTTATACTTTAGGATGATTTTCTACATTTATATCGAGAATGATTTTCTACATTTATATCATGAAAATATCTTTCTCAAAAAAAAAATCATAAAAATATCTATTTTCAATTTTTTTTTTTAGAGTTTATTTTCATTTTTGGTAAAGAAGAAGGATGGAGGAGAAAGTCATTTAATAGAATAAATATATTTTTTACTATCCTCAATACAGTTACACTCATTTCATGAACATGGTGCCTCTTAACAGCTTAACATTCAGTACCATAATGTATAATTGTCTCATAGAAAGCTTATAAATTTTTTTGTTTAACTTAATATGTAGTCTACTTTGCACTTCTCCATTTCATCAACCCCATTCTTGTCCTATAATTCACATCTACTTCAATCTCTCAATCTTTGTGAATTATTGATCAGGATATTAAAAGCTCTTGCTTTTTGGTACATCTTAACAATAAAATCTTACAAACCCTTCATCTTTGTTTGAGTCCTTAGATTCTAAAGTATATTTGTTTAGGTCCTATTTAACCCAAAGCGTTTAGATTCAAGCATCTTTTCAAATTTCTAACTTGACATTAACTACTTGTCTAATTTCATTTCACTAAAACTATATCATTTGCAAAAGGCATACACAAAGGACTTGATCTTGAATAGTTCTAGTCAACTTTTCCATCACTAGTACAAAGATATATTGTCTTAATACTAATACTTGATGTAAATCTATAGTGATATTTGATAAGAAATTCACCTTTGATGCCTCTATTTGTTTTCACACTAGTTACAACTTAAATTTGGTTGTTGTTGAAATGTTTGGATGAAATGATTGAATTTTTAATGATGTTTGATAAATTGCGGATGGATTAATGGTTATTCTTTCGTATTATTCACTGCATAAATTTTGATGTCAAATATATGATAAAACAAGTTTGAAAGCTCACTTAGTGTGTAAAACACTTGTGAATGTTTAGACCCCTAAATACAAAATTACCAACACAAGCTTATATTCAAACAATATATGTGCGAAATGATAAATATAAGCTATACCCAAATAAACAAACTACTCTAAGCCATAATTTAATCACAATGCAGCAATAATTAAACGTAAAGAGTAAGGGATAGAGAGAAGCAAACGCAAGATAACACCGGCACGTGTTATCGAAGAAGAAACCGAAGAACTCGGGGAAAAACCTCTCTGCCATCCTCCAATCGGTAAAATGATCCACTAGAAAATCAATTGGGATACATGAATAGCAATAGACCCTCCAAGCCTAATCTACCCGATGCACCTAAAGCCCTCCAAATTTCTTGCCCCAATAGGGTTACGCCTAACCTTGTCTTCTCTATCTTACTAGATCCCGCAATAAGCTCATTGCATCAACCAAAATGAATTGGTTCTCTCTTGAACTACTTCCCGAACACCAAGAACCTTCTCACTGCTATGAATATGGTGAAGTAAGGATTTGGCTTAAGATCCTCTCAAAGGTATGACAATGGAGAGGATGAGAGTAGAGGAATTTGGAAAATCATATGTATAAGATTGTGGATGAATCAATCTTGTTGTTCTCTAAGGTTTATCTCTCAAAACTCTCTTTGGAAGCTCTACATTTTGTGGGTATAAGGGTATTTATAGTAGCGTATGAGAAGGAATGTAAAAAGTCATTTTCCTGCAAAACAGGGTGCACTAGCAAGTAACTCACGACTGGGATGAGTCGTGAGTTCTAGTCGTAGGATAACAGAATGGTCAAACTGTATTTTTGTCCTGTAGTGATCTAGCTGTCCTAACCCTTCAACTTCCTGCATATTTCACACGTGTGCTGGATTCTAGCGTGTCACCACTCGCGAGTCAATCATGAGGTCCAGTCGCAAGAAGCCTTTTGATGCACACACTTGATCAATTCTTCACATTCTCTAACACACGACCCTTACATTATTCCTACCTAAATATAGGGTTTCTAAATGTCGAATTACAAGCAAATTTGGCACAAAATAAAGCCAACACATAGTTGAATAAATTCAACTTTACAATCTCCCCATTTGGCTATTCTGTGACAAAACCCTAAAACAGACTCTAGACTTAAAAATGTGAGTTAGGAACAGTTGCCAAAACTCACTCACGCCTAATTATAGAATTGTGAAACTCTTGAACCATATGAACAAGTTTTCTAAAAACAATATCACAAAATGCACTCATTAAGTTCATAGTAAGCAGAAATCTTAGAAAGCATATGGCAAGCACAATACGATCAAGCAAAGAATAAATATGACAATTAAGCATAACTTGACCATACAAGAACAATCACTATAAATAGTGACTACAATGAACATTTACATATTAAATGAACATCCAGACATGCAAGCTAATAAGCTCAATGCAAAGTATCATTTGCATGTCCAACACTCAACCGATGCAAGAACACTAAGGCAATTGCATCAAGGATACAAGATCCAATAAGAGCATAAGAGTACTGAAGTAAATACAAAATATTAACTAAAAGTACTAAGCTACATATGCAAAGGTACAAAGTAAAGCATAGTCAAAATAGCTAAAACATCCAAGAATCCATAACACACAATATCCAAGTTTTTTAAAACCAAAGTCAAAGTACTAAACCAATAGAGTAGTAAAATAAGTGCTATGAAAACTATAAAAACTGTGAAAACCATAAGTGCTATAAAAACTATTAAAAAAAAATGCTATGTTCTCCCCCTTAAGACAAGCTCCCCCTCAAGAGCTACCCCAATATCACTCCCCCTTTTTGACCGGAATGGCCAAAGGACTAAGGCTGGTGAGTGAAGCTATCAAACTTGGCTGTCAACAATGTGATTTGGTCCTAGATAACTGCAAGGCTGTTGGAGTGCTTAGTTTGTACATCTCTAAGACCATCAATCCTTTCAAGTATGATCTGAAAGGCATCGAGTGGAACTAATGAAGACGATGATGCTTCGCTTCTACCTCAACTACCACCACGTCTTGGAGGAGGTTGTCGTTGTCCTTCCACTTCAGTCTCTGTATCAACTGGAGGTTGTTGTTCTTCTTCAGGTTCTTCAACTTGTTCATCTCCAGGAAGTCAAACCTTACTTCTTAGGATTGTTTGATTGTTGATGGAAGGAGGTGTAGTCATGAGGCTTATGTGCTGTGGAGTATCCACACCATTTTCATGAAGAATCCACATTATAAGACTTGGGAGAACAAGCTTTCCCCTTGAGGTTGCCTTTGTAGCTTCGGTAATGATGGAGTATAAGTGTGCACCAATGTCAATGTAGATTCTCTCACGAAGCTCCATGAGGAATATGACTCTAGCATTGTTGATGGTGGTCAACTACCTTATCGGATACAAGTTGAACATCATGATGTAGGCAAGGCATCTCAAATCCGGAGGAAATGAGGTTGTGTTTAGGCATCTTCCTTCCCTATAGCCACCAATGCGAAGTTACATTATTTCTAGAGAGACCATTCTGTCCTTGAATGGAACGAACCCTTCATGATCTAATTCTCCAAGTCCAAGTAAAGCATCAATGACATCCATGTCAAGAGTGAATGCATGACCTTTAACCCAACAGTCTATGTGATCTTCTATGAGTGATGCATTTGCATAGAACTCTTTGATCAAAGGTTCACAAACTCCGAGGAGATCACCAAGGAGTTTGTCCCAGCCTCTTCCTTCAAAACAACTAGTAATAAAGAAGTCCTTGAGATCAACAAGATCCACAAATCTCTCCATAATGATTGGAGCTATTTGGAACTGATGTGAATATCGCTCATAGTGTTGAGGGGAGCGAAACAGGATGGTGTCAAGGCACCTTCTCTTGTCACCACGCTAAGCAATGGTTTTTCGTGGAGCCATCTACAAAACATAGCAGCAAATGCCACAAAAATAGAGCACAATAGCCAGTAACAAACTTCATTAGCAGCAAGTTAGTACCAAAACATAAACTACTAATTAAACCTTAAAAACTGAACAAGGAAACATGATTATCCCTAAATATTTTGTACTCAAGGGAGTCTAAAAATATACACAAAAACATCTAAAAGACATTTTATCACCAACATGGTATGCACACCACAACACAAAACCTAGCATAATGCATGACCATGTAGTATAAACATGTAAAACAAGCATTATACTATCAATCTCAACAAAACCCATATATCAAACTTAACAAAAAAAACATCAAAAACCCATATTCATCAACCATATATCAATATCTCAATATAAACAACAAATCTATGAAAAATAGGGCTTTAAACTTGAAATAGAGTGAAAATAAGTGAAAACCCATCCTTTCCTTGGAGATTGAGTGAAGATTAAAGATGAAAATGAAGATTTTGTGTGTGAAAATGGCAGTTTTGAGAAAGGGAGAGGCGGAGAAGACAAAGAGTTATGCATGTGATGCGAGGGAAACTGAAAAGCTTTTGAAAAACTACCTTTGTTTTAACCCTATTTGTACAAAACATGGGATTTTCGCGGCTCAACTGACTCGTGAGTGAGTCGCAAAATCCCTTGAACAAGATTTTGGAAAAAAATTCTCTAAGTCTTTTTGCAACTAGGACTTTCACTCGCTAGTGAGTTACGAATGCCTCTGAGTAAACTTGCGACTTGGACTTCCACTCGTGAAGGAGTCACCAAAATGAGTCACCAAAAAGTGAAAAACCCAGATTTTTGAAAATTTTTCTAACTGTTTTTTGCGACTGGAAGTCTCACTCGCCAGTGAGTTGCCAAAAGGTAGAGTTGAAAATTTTTTGGAATTTTTGAAAATTTTCAAAACAAAAACACTTTCCAAAAACAACTAAAATACTCAAAAATCTTTTTGTGTTTGATCAACATATGCTTGAGTATGTACATCACATTTAGTCAAGTACAATCACACAAATGAATAAGGCATTAATTGAACATAGACATGTGTGATGTGGGTGGGTATCAAAAATGAGATAGTCCTTAGTCTAATGTGAAGCTTCAATGATCAATTCAACCAAGTCATACACAATTAATACTAAGCATAAATGTACTTTTAGTCCCTACATTTTGCACTTTTTCCATTCTGGTCCCTACATTTTATTTTTACCACTTTTAGTCCCTAAACCAATTAACGCGTGACATTTAAATCCTTACTGTCAGCCAACTAACAGGAAAAGCTAAGGTGGTAGATGGAACACCCTATTAGCTGACATGGAGCTAATGTGGCGATTAAAATATGCCACATCAGCATTTTAATTTTTTATAAAAAGCCATGTCAAACCATTTAAACCAAAAAAGAAAATAAATTAAAAAACAAAACTTAAAATTATTTTTTAAATAAGAAAATAAGAACTTGTTCTTCATGTTCTTCCCAAATCCAAGAAATAAACCCAACACCCACAACCCAACCACCACCGAACTACCACAACCCAACCACCATCACAATCAATCCTACCCAATCAACCCACAAAATAAAAACCAGAAAAATAAAACCCAGAAAACTAGAAAAATGAAACCGAGGAAACCCAGAAACCTAGAAAAATAAAACCCAGAAAACCCAGAAAAGTGAAACCCAGAAAACCCAGAAAAATAAAACCCAAAAACCAGAAAATTAAAACCCAAAAAAATGAAACCCAGAACACCAGAAAAATAAAACCTAGAAAACATAGAAAAATGAAACCTAGAAAACCAAAAAAATAAAACCCAGAAATCCAGAAAAATAAAACCCAGAAAACCGATCAATCCCACCATTGTTGGTGACGACGGAGGGTGAAAAATAAGGTTGATCAAGTGGCAACGCATGTGGAGGAGAGGCCGGTGATTTCTAAGTTTTGTTTGTGTGATCTACAGCCCGATGAGTTGGCGGCAAGGTGGAGGAGAGGCCGGTAGTTTGGTGGTTTAGCTGCATATTCTAGAGAGAGGAAGAGAGGCTACAGTGAAAGTGAGAGTGAGAGTGAGAGTGAATGATGAAGGGAGGAGAGGCGGCTAGGTTAGAGAGGAAGAACTTAAAATTATTTTTTTTTAATTTATAATTCTAAAGGAATAGCTATGTTAGAGATGCTAGGTTTATTTCTTGGATTTGGGAAAAACGTGAAGAACAAGTTCTTATTTTCTTATTAAAAAAATAATTTTAAGTTTTGTTTTTTAATTTATTTCCTTTTTTGGTTTAAATTTTCTAACATGGCATTTTATAAAAAATTAAAATGCTGACGTGGCATATAAAAATGCCAAATAATATTTTTTTAATAATATTTCAATTGCCACATCACTACCACATCAGCGCCATGTCAGCTAATAGGGTGTTCCGTCTGCCACCTCAGCTTTTCCTGTTAGTTGGCTAACGATAAGGACTTAAATATCATGCGTTAATTGGTTTAGGGACTAAAAGTGGTAAAAATAAAATGTAGGGACTAAAATGGAAAAAGTGCAAAATGTAGGGACAAAAGTGCATTTACGCCTTAATACTAAGTAGAGTGGCCAATCTCAATTATAGAAGTGAACATATATGACCTCCCACAAGAACTTGATTATAAATCATTGAAGCTTTTCATTTGGCTTCTTTCAATTCATCACATTTGATCATTTTTTGTCTTTACATCTCATTTTGAGATCGATGCTTGAAATTTTTGATATTTCAATTTAATGAGTAGGCCTTTGGCTTTTGGCACCGTACATTTCAATACAAGTTGTTTTCCCTTTTTCCTAGTCAAATACTAGTATATGCAACTGCTTTTGCGTCTCATTATCTCTTTTCGAGATTGGACATTGGTTGAGCTATTAAGCAAAAACATAAATGAGCGGGAAGAAATATAGGTACAAGTCTATGCATGTCTCAAGATCAACAAAACTATTGACTAATCATTCATGACAAGCTTGAAAATCTATTTACAACAATCACATAGATGTCAAGATGTTTCCCACAAAGATACAAGTGCATAAAGAACAAGCTAAGCTCATTAATGCACAAAACCATTAGTACGGAGTTACAAGGCTAAACATGTGTGTGACAATACACAATAATGGCAATCAAACTTTTTGGATTTTATACTTTTTATGTGTTTTTGGATTTTTGACACAAAGCAAGTAAAGAAAGATCAAAAGCAAACAAACATTCAAAGCTTTTAAACAACAAAAACAATAAAAACATGCTACCATCAAAGAAGTGTGTGCTTTACTCAAATGAGACCAAATCAAGATAGATATGTAAAACACACAACACACATGAGATTCAAGGAATGGTACCGACAGCAATGGTCTTATGGAGCGATTCGAACCATAGACCATCGAGAGGTTTAGTGAAGATGTCAACCTTTTAGTTGTCCATGTGGATGAATTCAAGACATACGATTTTATCTTCTACCAAGTCACGGATGAAGTGATAGCGAATCTCTATGTGCTTGGACTTTGAGTGCTGAATAGGATTCTTGGAAAGATTTGTGGCACTAGTGTCGTCACAAAACACACTTATCATTTCTTAAGGAATCCCATAGCCATGAAGAAGTTTCTTCATCCAAAGAAGTTGAGTACAACAACTTCCAGCAGCTATATACTCGGCTTCAGCTGTGGATAGAGATACCGAGTTCTATTTCTTACTCATCTATGATACAAGATTGTTTCCGAGAGACATCTACCTGAAGTCTCATCAACACTTCCTGCCCAATCCACATCCGAGTAACCGGCTAGACAATCATTAGAGTCTTTTCAGTACCATAGACTATACTTGGGAGTGCCATTAATATAGTGTATGATTCTTTTTACAACTATCAAGTGAGACTCCTTCAGAGCTACTTGATAACGAGCACAAACTCCCACACTAAATGCAATGTCCGGCCTGCTTGCTGTGAGATATAGGAGACTTCCAACGATGCTCCTATACAAAGCTGGAATCACCTTTACCCCAGAAGAATCAAGACTAAGCTTGGTAGATGAACTCATGGGAGTAGAGGCATGCTTTTTGGAATCTAGTCCAAACTTCTTGACAAGATTTCTATTATTTTTCTTGAGAGATGAATATACCATCCTTCCTTTGTTTAACTTAAAGACCCAAGAAAAATGTAAGCTCCCCCATCATACTCATTTCAAACTCTTTATTCATTTCTTCAAAAAACTCCATAGCATGGGCGTCTATGGTGGCTCCAAATACTATGTCATCAACAAACACTTGAGCTACAAAAAGATAGTCCTCATCCTTCTTTACAAGTAAGGTCCGGTCGGCATACCCTCTTTTAAATTCTCTATCCAAAAGATAATTTGTAAGCCGATCATACCAAACTCTAGGTGCTTGTTTCAAACCATAGAGTGCCTTCTTCAATCTCAAAACATGATCCAGGAAGTAAGGATCTTGGAAAGGTTGTTTAACAAAGATTCCTTCATTAAGGTACCCATTGAGAAAAGCACATTTCATATCCATTTGGTAGAGTTTGAAATGCATAGTACATGCAATTGACAAAAGGATGCGAATAGACTCAAGTCTAGCTACGGGAACAAAGGATTCATCAAAATCTACCCTTCTACTTGAGTGTAGCCTTGAGCCACCAACCAAGACTTATTCCTTATTATCTCACCATCCTCATCGGTCTTATTTTTGAAGATTCATTCGATACTAATGACATGAGCATCTTTGGGCCATGGAACAAGTTCTCATACATCATTTCTCACAAACTGATTCAATTCTTCATGCATTGAATCCACCCAATTCTTATCTTGAAAATCTTTTTCTACCTTCTTTGGCTCAAATTGAGCAAGGTAGCAATGATAAGTCACATGGTTTGCAATAAGTGTGCTTCCCTTCCTAAGACGAAGATCTTCATCTAGAGAACCAATAATGTTGCTTTCCGAATGATTTTTAACAACTCTAGATGATGGCTTCTTTGAGGTGGACACTTCATCATTCCAGGAGATAGGAGGATGAACTTTCGAAGAGGTAAAAGGGCTTGAGGATCTAGACGATGATCTTGTCTCCATCCTAGAATTCACAAGAGTGGATTCTCTTTCCGGTGAACGTTCTTCCACTTCAACCTCTTGGGCTTCATTCTCAACGATAGTTTTTTTGGAGTTTGTTGCTTCTCCATTATCATCAATAGCTACTTTTGTTATGACATCATCAATGACCACATTGATGGACTCTATCACCGTTTTCGTTCTCTTGTTGAAGGCTCTATATGCTCGACTAGTGGTTAAGTACCCAAGAAAGGCACCTTCATCACTTTTTGCATCAAATTTTCCAAAGTTCTCCCGATCATTTAAAATGTAACATTTACTCCTGTTAGGACATATGTGAATCATGTTAGGAACATATGTCAATATAGAATTGGCTAATCCTTTGACAAAATGCACTTTAATTGTAATTGGGTAGATCTAGGATGTGTTTAATACTTCAAGAAACATGGTGTTCAAATCAAGTATTAAAGCCATGAAGATTGGACCAAGAAACAAGTGAAGAAGGGTTGTTCATTAAAGCTAGACAGTTCCTGACAACTCTTGACAGATAATATCTATCGAGATTTAATGAGTCTCGACAGCTCTCGATAGATTCTATCTATCGAGGTCTAGATAGATAGCTCAACAGCTGTATCTATTGAAAATTGCGAAATCAGAATTTTCAAATTTGATTTTCGACCCATGCTTATGTATTTGTGTTGGGTTTCTTTTCTCACAACCCTAGACATATATAAGACTTATTTTAAAGCCGTCACAGAGGAGAATACAAAGAGAACACATGCAAAAGGTGACCTAGTGCCCTATTCTCTCTGAAAGAAGCTACTGCGTCTTTGCACCTTAGGGTTTTGTAACCAAGTGCTTCTTGATCTTCATTGTTGATGAAGTAAAGAACTTTGCAGCTAACATCTTCTTCAAGTTGGTGTGTTAGTCATGTACTGGGAGCCGTGCATCATTGGTTAGTCACATACTAGGATCCGTGCAAAAAGGGTGGCATTCATATATTGAAGAGTTCAAAGGTTTTGAAGCGGTAGAAGGTTTCTGCTATAAGTTCATCTACGGAGATTGTAGAGTCTAGGGACAAAGGTTTTGTACTAGATTTGAAACTTCTCTTTACTATAGTGGATTACTTTTTGGGAAGGTTTCCCTCTAGGTTTTTTACTATGAAACTAGTTTGTTTCATTGGTTTTCCTAGGTCATCATATCTTGTCTTATTTAATTTTTCGTTGTATATAATATTGATGTTTGTTTGTTTTAACAAGGTTTATTCATAATAAATCTAATTAACAACTTGAATTTAAAACTTGTTAATACTATCAATCGGGGTCTAAATTTCCCAACAAGTGGTATTAAAGTGGGTACACTCTGATTGGATTAATTTCTTGAGTGTGATCCTTGACCCCTGTTGTCATGGATCGTGGACAATCACTTTTGATTCCTCCTTTATTTGATGGCACTAATTATGCGTTTTGAAAAGTTCGTATGTAAGTTTTTTTGCAAGCTCTAGATACACAGGTATGGCAAGCTGTTGAAGTTGGCTGGATTAAGCCAAAGGAAGTGCCGATGGATTGGGATGAAGCAACAATCAAAGCGGCAAATTTCAACAGTAGGGCTTTGAATGCTTTATCTTGTGGAGTGACCAATGAGGAATTCAAGAAAATATCATCCACAGAAGTTGCCAAGGAAGCATTGACCATTCTTGAAATCACTTATGAAGGTACCAAGACAGTAAAAACTATGAAGCTTCAAAGACTCACTAGTAGTTTTAAAGATATTGGGAAATTTAGACCCCGGTTGATAGAATTAACAAGTTTTAAACCCAAGTTATTAATTAGATTTATCATGAATAAAACTTGTTAAAACAAACAAACATCAATATCATTTCAAAATCATGCAATGGAAAAATAAATAAAACAAGATATGATGACCCAAAAAAACCAATGAAACAAACTAGTTTCACAGTAAAAAAACTTGAGGGGAAACCTTCTCAAAAAGCAATTCACTATAGTAAAGAGAAGTTTCAGGTCTAGTACAAAACCTTTATCCCTAAACTCTACAATCCCTGTAAATGAACTTACAACAGAAACCTTCTACCGCTTTAGAACCTCTGAACTCTTCAATATATGAACGCCACCCGTTTTGCACGGATCCCAGTATGTGACTAACCAAAGATGCACGGCTCCCAGTACATGACTAAAACACCAACTTGAAAAAGATGTTGATTGCAAAGTTCTTCACTTCATCAATAATAAAGATCAAGAAGCACTTGGTTACAAAACCCTAAGGCGCAAAGACGCAGTAACTTCTTCCAGAGCTATCGAGAATGCGATAAAATGCAGTTGAAAGGTCTTGATAGATAGTCTAGCTATCGAGAGGTATCGAGAGCTGTTGAGTTTTAATGAATCGGCACTTCTTCACTTGTTTCTTGGACAAACTTGCGTGACTTCAATACTTGAACTTAAAATCTTGTTTCTTGAAGTATCAAACACATCCTAGATCTACCCAATTACAAGTAAAGTACGTTTTGTTAAAGAATTAGCCAATTACGTAAAATATTGACATATGTTCCTAACATGATTCACATATGTCCTAACAATCTCCCTCTTTGGCAATTTGTGACAAAACCACAACAAACAAGTGAACATATGAGAGAAATCATAAATCATTCAACTTATACTCACTTGTTGAATACAATAAAATCTACCCTAACAAAAACTCTTAAAAAACTTTGCAAGAAGAGAGTTCATGGCATGGAAGACTTTGACAACTTGTATTTCTGAAACACTTCAAACAAAACTCATCACGGCATCTTATTGTGAAATAGAAATAAAAGATTGCATATAGTAGAAACATGTGTATAAAGAGAGATAAGAAACAACATATGTAGAGATACGTGAAGAAGACATACATCATATATATATATATATATATATATCAAAGATAAGCACAATGTATGTAAAAATAGTCACAAGATCGGTGTACAAGAACGAGATAAACACTCCCCCTAACAAGATGAAACACAACTCCCCCTGTATTTCTTCCCCTAACATGTAGAATCTTAAAAAGAAACACATATTCTCCACAATCTCTCCCCCTTTTTGTCATGATTGACAAATGGTACAAGAAGCTAGAAAGCTTCACCCTAGAAATATAAAGATGATCAAGGGGGTACAAAGAATCCATATAAATGCATGAAAGTGATGAAATAAGATGCTATGGATGACAAGATAATAGAAAGATGCAAAACATGTGAAAAACAATGCATGCAAGAGGATCTTGATAGATCGAGAAGCTGTTGAGAAGCTTAAAAACAGTTTTTCAAGAAGAGAAAAGCACATACATAAATGCAATTAAGCATGCTACTCAACTAAAGATGCAATCAACATTTTAAGCTCTCAAAAACATCCCTTAACACGAAAAATGTTAAGCACATAGATCCCAAAACACGCACACACTAAACAAGTCTAACCAATTTTATATTTCAAAAACAAGTTAAGACAGTTTAATGAGTATACATTAACACAAGTATCTCTTGTGATGACCAAATCACATTGTACTTGCATATGTATCAAAAGTAATAAAGAATATTGCATGTTATGTGTGAAAAATATCGCAAGATTGCATAAGTGTCTACATGTTATAACGATTTGAGATATGAGAAAATCACTTTAACTCACACACAATCGTAATTGTTTAATGGGGACTATCACCCTCAAGGTACATCCTATAACTCTCATATCTCTTACAATACACGCTTGCAATCATATATAAAGCATTTTGATCTTTTTGCTTTTATTTTTCTTTTAAACAAACCATGCATGGGCATATATGAGAGAGAAAAGAAATACTCAATTATGTTAAGCATTTGACATTCCACTTTTGCTATGCCAAAGTATACAAATGTCATTTCATGATTGGTGGGCAACAGTGGTGAGATGGTTGTTTATGCCTTTTTCTTAGGATTTTCTAGTCCCTCCCATCAAAAAGAGTTATACGAGTGTTAAGTAAAAGAGATGACTTAACCTTAATTATCATAAACACGAGCCACAAAACTCACCTGCTTAGTTGTGCATAGAGATGCTCATCTAAGTTACAAAAGATACAAAGTTTAGAAAAATTTGTTTCAATGGCCATCCAAGGTACACAAGTACCAATGTACATAAAACACACATTGTTTTTGTATTTTTCTAATTTTGATTTTGATTTTGATTTTGAAAAAAAAAACAAAAACAGACAAACAACATGAAGGCATGAAAGAAAGATGCAGATGCCTAAAAGCATGATTCCAAAAGCAAATAAGAAATCAAGCAAAGAGAGTCTTACTTTAGATAGAAAGAATTAAAGTAGAAGACAAACAGAAAAGACGATTAAGTCTTTGGCTTCTTTCTCACCCATATAACTTGAGTCTTTGGCTGTGAAGATGAAAAGGCACGTGTCCTCTCTATTTGAGTTCTAGCTTGACTAAGCCCAAACTCAAGATTCTTGACCTTCTCTTCTAATGAGGTGTTCTCCACAACAAGAGTCTTAACTAACCTTGTAGTTTCATCTAGTTTGACTAACAGATCAGTTTTTTCAGTTTTTACCTCATTAAACTCTTTTCTACAAAGATGAGAAGTCTTTTCAGATTTTATAAATTCAGTGCATAGCTTATTATAGGCTTCCTGAATGGTCAACTTCTTGGGTATTTCATCAGAAGAAGAATCCTCACTATCACTAGCACTCTCCACAATCACTTTATCGGTTGTGACAGCAAAAGTCATAAAGTGACCACATTCATCCACATACTTATCAAAAGAGTAATTCTAATTATCACTCTAGGTAGCAACCAACCCTTTATCTTTTGACTTCATGGTTTTTTCCTTTATAAGGTAGTTTGGGCACTCTATCCTCATATGACCAAAACCTTTGCACTCATGGCATTGGATGACGGGTTTCTCATTCTTACCCTTCCTTGAGGATTTATTTCCTAGGAGGTTTGCCTTTATCCTTTTTCCTAAATTGAAGAAGCTTGATAATCTCATCAGTTATGAAGGTTAGATCCTCATCCTCATCATAATCTTCATCTTCATCTTCATCTTCACTTTCATCTTCATCTTCAGAGTCCTCAACCTTTTCCTCTATACCCTTAAGAGCCAAGTTTCTACTCTTTCCGCCTTTTCCCATTAAACCTAATCTAATCTCATAGGTTTGAAGGTTCCTTACAAGCTCAGTTAAAGGAATTTGATCAATGTCCTTCACTTCTTCAATGGTAGCAATCTTGGCATGGAATCTTTTAGGTAGGGGCCTAAGGATTTTCCTAACAATTTTGGATTTCGCAATAGATTCTCCAAGATTGAAGGCAGAATTTACAATATCCTTGAGTTTAGCATAGAACTCATCAAAGGTCTCATCCTCCTCCATCCTTTTTTCTTCAAAACTACTAGTGAGTCTTTGAAACTTCACAGTCTTTACTACCTTGGTACCTTTATAAGTGGTCTCAAGAATGGTCCATGCTTCCTTTGCAACTTCCGTGGATGATATTCTCTTGAATTCCTCATTGGTCACCCTACAAAACAAAGCATTCAAGGCCCTATTGTTGAAATTTGCCGCTATAATTGTTGCTTCATCCTAATCCATCAGCGCTTCCTTTGGCTTAATCTAGCCAACTTCAACAGCTTGCCATACCTGTTCACCTAGTGCCTACAAACAACTTCATACGAACTTTTCAATACGCATAATTAGTTCCATCAAATAAAGGAGAAATCAAAAGAGATTGTCCACGATCCATGACAATAGGGGTCAAAGATCACACTCAGGAAATTAATCTAATTAAAGTGTACCCGCTTTGATACCATTTGTTAGGAAATTTAGACCCCGGTTGATAAAATTAACAAGTTTTAAACCCAAGTTGTTAATTAGATTTATTATGAATAAAAATTGTTAAAACAAACAAACATCAATATCATGTCAAAATCATGTAGCGGAAAAATAAATAAGACAAAATATGATGACCCAGGAAAACCAATGAAACAAACTAGTTTCACAGTAAAAAACCTGGGGGAAAACCTTCCTGAAAAACAATTCACTATATTAAAGAGAAGTTTCAAATCTAGTACAAAACCTTTGTCCCTAGACTCTACAATCCCCGTAAATGAACTTACAGCAAAAACCTTCTACCGCTTCAAAACCTCTGAACTCTTCAATATATGAACGCCTCCCTTTTTGCACGGATCATAGTACGTGATTAATCAAAGATGCACGACTCCCAGTACATGACTAATACACCAAATTGAAGAAGATGTTAGCTGCAAAGTTCTTCACTTCATCAATAATAAAGGTCAAAAAGCACTTGGTTACAAAACTCTAAAGTGCAAAAAAACAGTAGCTTCTTTCAAAAAGAATAAGGCATCGGTCACTTTTTGCATATGTTCTCCTTGTATTCTCTTATGTGACAGCTTTTAAAATAAGCCTCTTCTATGTCTAGGGTTGTGAGAAAAGAAACCCTACATATATATGTCAACATGGGCCAAAAATCAGATCTAAAAAACTAATTTTTATAATTCTCGATAGATACCTATTTGTTGAGCTATTTGTTGCGAGCTATCAAGAGGTATCGAGAGCTATTGAGAAGCTATCGAGCATCCAAAAGGTTTCTCAATAGATCAAAGTAGCTATCGAGAGCTATCGAGAATGCGATAAAAGGCAGCTGAAGGATCTCGATAGATAGCCTAGCTATCGAGAGGTATCAAGAGCTGTTAAGTTTTAATGAATCAACACTTCTTCACTTGTTTTTTGGACAGATTTGCATGGCTTCAATACTTGAACTTGAAATCTTGTCTCTTGAAGTATCAGACACATCCTAGATCTACCCAATTATAAGTAAAGTGCATTTTGTCAAAGGATTAGCCAATTACATAAAATATTGACATATGTTCCTAATATGATTTATATATGTCCTAACATAAGAAATAAGGATGGAAGAGGATGAGACCTTTGATGAGTTCTATCCTAAACTCAAGGATATTGTGAATTCTGCCTTCAACCTTGGAGAATCTATAGTGGAATCCAAAATTTTTAGGAAAATCCTTAGGTCCTTACCTGAAAGATTTCATGCCAATATCATTGCCATTGAAGAAGTGAAGGACATTGATCAAATTCCTTTGACTGAGCTTGTAGGGAACGTTCAAACCTATGAGATGGGATTAGGTTTAAAGGGAAAAGGTGGAAAGAATAGAAACTTGGCTCTTAAGGGTATAGAGGAAGAGATTGATGACTCTGAAGATGAAGATAAAGATGAGGATGAGAATGAGGATCTAACCTTTATAGCTAATGAAATTATCAAGCTTCTTCAATTTAGGAAAAAGAATAAGGACAAACCTCCTAGGAAGTCTAAATCCTCTAGGATGGGCAAGAATGAGAAATCCCTCATCCAATGCCATGAGTGCAAAGGTTTTGGTCATATAAGGATAGAGTGCCCAAACTACCTTATGAAGGAAAAGACCAAAGAAGTCAAAAGATAAAGGGTTGGTTGCTACCTGGAGTGATACTGAGAATGACTCTTCTGATGAGTATGTGGATGAATGTGGTCACTTTATGTCTTTTGCTGCCACAACCGATAAGGTGATTATGGAGAAAGCTAGTGACTGAGGATTCTTCTGATGATGAAGTACCCAAGAAGATGACCCTTCAAGAAACCTATGATAAGCTCTGCACTAAATTCATAAAATCTAAAAAGACTTCTCATTATTGTAGAAAAGAGCTTAATGAGGTGAAAACTGAAAAAGCTGATCTGTTAGTCAAACTAGATGAAACTACAAGGTTAGTTGAGACTTTTGTAGTGGAGAACACCTCATTAGAAGAGAAGGTCAAGAATCTTGAGGTTGAGCTTAGTCAAGCTAGAACTCAAATAAAAAGGATGTTTAGTGCAAAGCTTGATGAGGTATTGAGTGCTCAAAAGCCTAGTTCTGATAAGACTAGCTTAGGATACACTGTTTCTTCCAGCCCCTCCTCTTCCACGACTTCTGGATCAAGGACTGTCTTTGTGCCTCAATCTGAGAAAGGTGATAAAGGTATGAAATCCATAACTGATTTGTCTAATTCTAAATCCTTTGTTAGACCCCTTGTTTGTCACCATTGTGGTGTTTCTAAACACATTTGTCCTAAGTGTTTTAAGTTGTATCCTCGAAAGCAAGTGTCCAAACAGTCTTAGGTTTCCTATCAAGGACCTACACCTTTGTTTGGAGAGTTATTAAAAGCTTTAAACTTTTTAACTCAATTTCAGGATAATTTTAATTATTCCATGTCCTTTAGTGGACATACTAAGACACGTGCCTTTTCATCTTCATGGCCAAAGATTCGTGCTGTGTGGGTGAGAAAGGAGTCTAAGACTTAATTGTCTTTTCTGTTTGTCCTCTACTTTAATTCTTTCTATCTAAAGTTGGACTCTCTTTGCTTGATTTCTTATCTGCTTTGGAATCATGCTTTCATGCATATGCATCTTTCTTTCATGCTTTCATATTGTTTGTCTGTTTTTGTTTGATTGTTTAGTTTTTATTTTGTTTTGTTTTCAAAATAAAAATAAAAAAAGGGAAAACCCCAAAAAAATACAAGAACAGTGTGTGTTTGTGTACATTTTTACTTGTGTACCTTAGATGGCCATTGAAACAAAATTTTCTAAACTTTGTATCTTATTTAGCTTAAATGAGCATCTCTATGCACAACTAAGCAAGCGAGCTTTATGGCTCATGTTTATGGTGAGTAATATTAAGTAATCTTTTGTACTTAACACTCGAATCACTCTTTTTGACGGGAATAACAAGAAAATCCTAAGAGAAAGGCATAAATAACCATCTCACCACTGTTGCCCATCAATCATGAAATGACATCTGTATGCTTCGGCATAGCAAAAAGCCTAACATAATCGGGTATTTCTTTTCTCTCTCTTATATGCCCATGCATGGTTTGCTTAAAAGAACAGTTTGCAAAGAAAAATAAAATAAAAAAGAATCAAAATGCTTTATATATGATTGCAAGTGTATATTCTAGGAGATGTGGGAGTTATAGGATGGACCTCGAAAGTGATAATCCCCATCAAGCAGTTATGATTTTGTGTGAGTTAAAGTAATTTTCTCATATCTCAAATCATCATAACATGTAGACACTTATGCAATCTTTCGATGTTTTTCACACACAACACGCAATATTCTTTGCTACTTTTGATACATGTGCAAGTACAATGTGATTTGGCCATCACAAGGAATACATGTGTTAATGAATGCTCACTAAACTATCTTGACTTGTTTTTAAAATATAAAATCGGTTAGATTTGTTTACTCTGTGTGTGTGTGTGTGTGTGTGTGTGTGTGTGTGTGTGTGTGTGTGTGTGTGTGTGTGTGTGTGTGTTTTGGATTTAAATGCTTGACATTTTTCTTGTTGAGAGATGTTTTTGAGTGCTTAAAATGTTGGTTGGATCTTTGGTTGAGTAGCATGTTTGATTGCATTCATTTCCGTGTTTTTCTCTTCTTTGAAAAACTATTTTTGAGCAATCTCGACAGCTTCTTGATACCTCTCGACAACTAAGCTATCTATCGAGCTCCTTTGATCTTCTTTCTCAATAGAAGTTAACACTATCTTGATCCATCGAGCTTTCTGGACTTTGTCTCGATAGCTTCTCGATAGCTTCTCGATAGATTCTCGATCCATTGAGAAACTTTCTGTCTGGCCGATAGATCCTCAACAGATTCTCAATCCATCAGGTTGGGTTCTGCTCGATAGTAGCTCGACAGCTTTTTGATCTGTCGAGATTCTCTAGCATGCATTTTTTATCGCATGTTTTGCATCTTTCTTTTATCTTGTCATCCATAGCATCATTTCTTTTCACAATTATGATTGTGTGTGAGTTAAAGTGATTTTCTTATATCTTAAATCGTCATAACATGTAGACACTTATGCAATCTTGCGATGTTTTTCACACATAACACGCAATATTCTTTGCTACCTTTGATACATGTGTAGGTACAATGTGATTTGGCTATCACAAGGAATACTTGTGTTAATGTATACTCACTAAACTGTCGTAACTTGTTTTTGGAATATAAAATTGGTTAGACTTGTTTAGTGTGTGTTGTGTTTTGGATCTATGAGTTTGACATTTTTCTTGTTGAGAGATGATTTTGAGAGCTTAAAATGTTGTTTGGATCTTTGGTTGTATATCATACTTGATTGCATTCATGTCTATGTTTTTCCCTTCTTGAAAAACTGGTTTTAAGTAATCTCGATAGCTGCTGGACACCTCCCGACAGCTAGGCTATCTATCGATACACTTCAATTGCTTTTTATCGTATTCTCAACAGCTTCTCGATAGCTACCTCGATCCATCAAGATCCTTTAGCTGTGGACACCTCGCGACAGATTCTAGATAACTCTTCGACAGATAAAACACGCATTTATAATCTCGACACCTCTCGATCTGTCGAGCTTTATGACTTTTCTATATAAAGGTTTTATGCAATTTTTCTTCACTTCTCCCCGATATCTCTCGACAGAATCAGTCTTTTCACCTCCTAAACACTCTCTTCTCGCTCAAAACCTTCAACCTAAGTGATCTTCGGCCTTTTCTTGTCTCGAATCACTGGATATGATCTCTCTTTCATTCATTCTTCATACACTTCATGCATTTAGATCTAAGTTTTGGGTTTTTGAAAATTTTTTGGGCTTTTTCAAAATTGATGAAGTTTTTGTGAAATTTTTGGGATGGGTTTTGTGTAAATGATTTTAAGTCATCATGCATTGCATCTCATTTGCATTATAGCAATGTTTCATGCATTTTAGATGTGTGTTTACTTTGTTGCAATGATTGTATGCTGGTAGGTTTGGATTAGGCTGAGCCCGTGATATTTTTTTTGGTTTGCATGTCACATGTTCATGCATACATACCTTCATTTCTTTATATTCTTATATATTGATGTGTTTGGTGCTTTTCTGCATTTCTCTCTCTCTCCCTCTCTCTTTCTTTCGGTTAGTTGCATCATGGTACCTAAACAAAAATTCACTCCATCCCAGAACCCTCTTCGTTCTGGGACATCTTCTTCTTCTAACCTTACACCTTCTCATGTCCGATTCCATGATGATAAAGCCCGAAAGGACTTTTCAGAGAACTTTTGTCAACGAGACATTCATTCGGAACGCCAAGTCATCTTATCAGATTTTCCCGATACTAGCCTACCCACTGTCATTCACAGTAAGGGTTAGGGGTCACTTTGTGACATCCCGGTCACTTGTCCCTCTGTGATCATATAAGATTTTTACTCCAATATGCACAACATCGACACTTTTATACCTCATTTATTCTCTCGCGTTCGAGGTACGCGCATAGTAGTTACTCCGAATATTGTATCCAAGGTACTACACATTCCTAAGGTAGCGCATCCTGACTACCCTAGTTGTGCTCGTTTGCAAACTGTGTCCAAAGATGAACTCTCATCTCTCTTTTGTAAGACACTTTCATCTTAGGGTGACCATCAAAACACCCCTTGCTCGGGCTTTACAAAAGGTCCGAGATTCCTAAACATGGTGATGACATTTATTCTTCATCCTTTATCTCACTATAACTCTATTACAGAGCCTCGTACTCGATTTTTGTTGTCCCTCTTAAAGGATATCTCTATCAACTTCCCTTCTCACTTCATTCTATCCTTTATAGATGTCTATAGGGAGATGGCGACCTGTGATAAGTTCATTTTTCCTTCGTCTATCACATGGATCCTCCGCCATTTTTCTGTCTCCTTTCTCAAGTCTCCTCACTTTTTCGGTGATGTGTGCCATAGATGCAACTATCGTTCGACAGAGCAAGGCACAACTTAGATCGAGGCAGCCCCGGACAGAGACAGCGACTCCTCCAGCTTCTACCGCTCCATCCACCTTCGCTCCTTCATCTTCTGTGGGTGGAATGACACTTAAGACCATCATGGCACAACTTGTGCATATGGATGCTCGCCTTGACACACTCAGTGATGAGTTGTGTCAGGTGAACACCCATGTTGGTCGTATCGCATGACAACAAGCTGTTATGGGTGGTTTCACTGTTGCTTCTTCTTCATCTCCACCAGCTTCTAAGGATGAGAGTGACAATGGCTCCGGCAGTGATGATGCTGATGAGGACAATAGTGCTAGCTTGCCTAGTGATGATGAGATGTCTATTTGATGTACTTACCCTTTGTCACTCTTGACAAAAAGAGGGAGTAGTTTTAAAATAAGAGTAGTCATACTCATAAGGCAAAGGTTAATATAGGAGATTTTGTGATAGGGGGAGTGTTTATGAGGGAGGTAGTGAGGATTTTTTTTTTTTTTTTTTTTTTTTGGTATCTTTTCTTTTCCTTTCACTTTAGATACACTATCTCTTGTACATTGGTCTTGTGACCATTTAGTGATAGCAAACATTATACTTATCTTTGATATATATATATATATATATATATTTGATGATGTTGTTATCACATTTCACCTATCTCTCCATATGTTGTTTCTTTTCTCTCTTTATGCACATGTTTTTTATTTAATGTATGCAATCTTGTATTTTTGTTTCACACTAAGATGCCTTGATGAGTTTTGTTTAAAGTGTTTCAGAAATATATGTTGTCAAAATCTTCTTGCCATAAACTCTCTTCTTGCAAAGTTTTTTAAGAGTTTGTATTATGATAGATTTTATTGTATTTAACAAGTGACTATGAGTTGAGTAATTTATGACTTCTCTCATATGTTCATTTGTTTGTTGTGGTTTTGTCATGGATTGCCAAATGTGAATCATGTTAGGACATATGTGAATCATGTTAGGAACATATGTAAATATTTTATATAATTGGCTAATCCTTTGACAAAATGCACTTTACTTGTAATTTGGTAGATCTAGGATGTGTTTAATACTTCAAGAAACAAGGTTTCAAGTTCAAGTGTTAAAACCATGCAAATCTATTCAAGAAACAAGTGAAGAAGTGCTGGATTTCAAAGCTCGACAGCTAGTATCTATCGAGGTTTAAAAAGCTGCTGAAACCCAATGCTTAACAGCTAGCTTGATAGATACCCTATCTGTTGAGGTTTATGAAATTCAGTTTTTCAGAGCTGATTTTCATCCAATCCGTAGGTATATGTTTGAGCTTTCTTTTCTCACAACCCTAAACATATATAAGGATTATTTTGAGAGCCGTCAAACATTGTGTAAGTGTGAAGCAAAGTTTTGTTCATACAAATTTTGACCGAAGACAGAATTTGCCCTAGTTCATCTTTCTCTTGAAGAAGCTGTTGTATTTGTATATCGTAGGGTTTTGTGACCAAGGAGCTTCGTGATCTTCATCGTGTGATGAACTGAAAAACTTTGCAGCCAACATCTTTCTCAAGTTGGTGATTAAGTTGGGTACTGGGATCCGCGCAACTATTGGTTAATCACATACTGGGAGCCGTGCATTGAAAAGAAGAGATTGTCACTACAGAATAAATCCAATTGGGCATTGGGGTAAGGGTTCAACTGTAGGTTAATATAAGGTATTGAAATTCCTTTACTTGTAACCGCTTGTTGTGATAATAGTGAATTCTCAGGAGTGGTGACCTTAAAATCACCCGATAGGGTTTTTGTCGTGTAGGTTTTCCTAATTCGTAAACAAATCATCGTGTCAATTTAATTTCCACTGCATTTTGGTGATTTGTTTGTGCTACCACATGTTTTGCATGTTAATTGAATTAATTAATTAACTTGACTAAATTAATTAATTAATTTATCATAAGGGGTCAATACATTCAGTCGCCAGATAACAGAATGGTCAGACTGTATTTTTTGTCCTGTAGTGATCCAGCTGTCCTAACCCTTCAACTTCCTCTATGCTTCACATGTGTGCTGGATTCTGGCGTGTCACCACTCGCGAGTCAGTCGCAAGGTCTAGTTGCGAGAAGCCTTTTGATGCACACACTTGATCAATTCTTCACACTCTCTAACGCACAACCCTTATATTATTCCCACCTAAATACAGGGTTTTTAAATGCTGAATTACAAGCAAATTTGACACGAAATAAAGCCAACACATAGTTGAATAAATTTAACTTTACAAAGCTCATACTCGATTTTTGAATTTGGAATAGTAGGCAGTTCTGTTCTTAATTCTGGAAGGTTGGAAACCAGATGTCATCCCACCAAGTTCTAACCTTTATACAGAAGATATGGTATTACTATAGAATGATCTAAACTAAGCTCAAAACACATGTTATAATCGACTTTACATTGTTTTCAAATACGTTATCGTGCATCACACGGGTGAGTACATCCCCACGGATCACACGGATTAGTGTCACATTATATGTGGGGTGTAGAGCAGTGGCGACCCCACGTTCAGGCTAGGGTGTTCCCAAGAACACCCTGACCTGAAAAAAAAAATTATATATAATAATTAAAAAAATTATTTGTTCCTTTAAAAAAAATTAGGAACACCCTCAACCAATGTTATTGATTCCATTCCGTTCTGGCTGAGATGTGGATTTCGACCGATACTGGTTTTGTATTTGACACAGAAGAGAAAAGAAAAAAAAGAAAGAAAAGTGAAGAAGTGGTTGTGACGAGAACGTAGAGGGTAAGATAAAGAAAAAGTAGAAAGAAGATGAGAATATAAGAGACTCACGGTAAAGATCTGGGACATTCAAACGAAGAAGACGAAGACCATAAGAAGAGAAGACAAACCAATAGTCTAGACTCCTTAGAAGAGATGAATCTTAAAAAAATAAAATAAAAAAATCATAAGATCAGCAAACGTGTTACTAAGCCTAAATAGTTTCAAGTTTCAATGTATTGGTTTCTAGTTGTATCTAGAGTAGAATGCTAAAGGATGTTTTTTTATTATTTAAAAAAAAAAAATAGTGAGTGGTTGATAAGGTGTTGGTAACTTAACAATACTTATCCAAGAGTAATATTTCTACTTATTCAAGTTTCAATGTATTGGTTTCTAGCTGTATCTAGAGTAGAATGCTAAAGACTGTTTTTTTATTATTTAAAAAAAAAATAGTGAGTGGTTGATAAGGTGTTGGTAAATTAACAATACTTATCCAAGAGTAATATTTCTACTGTTTCTAGAATTATATATATATATATATATATATTTATTATATATATGTGGGGGTTTTTTCCTGCGCACATTCAGCTCATTGTCCGCTTTGGGGAGCCAAGCCCGCATGGATTTGTCTTCGTCCCCGAGTGTGGGAACCTTGGGTGGACGGATCTTCGGGCCAAGGGCTTGCCTTGTAGCCTTCTACATTGCACCATTGGAGTCCCACATCGGTTAGAGAAGCGCCCCACGCATGCCTTATAAGCCCTTGGAGCAAGGCATGGTGTACCATTCACATATGCCTTGCTCCAAGGGCTTATAAGGCACTCACACATTTGTGAGTGGTACACCATGCCTTGCTCCAAGGGCTTATAAGGCATGCGTGGGGCGCTTCTCTAACCGATGTAAGACTCCAAGGGTGCGGTGTAAAAGGCTACAAGGCAAGCCCTTGGCCCGAAGATCCGTCCACCCAAGGTTCCCACACTTGGGGACGAGGACAAATCCGTGCGGGCTTGGCTTCCCAAAGCGGACAATGAGCTGAGTGTGCGCTAGAAAAAACCCCCACAATATATATATATATATATATATATGAAGTAAAAGATTCTTTTTGTACATACAAGATTTGCTTTAACTTTCATATTTATTGTACATTTGTACTGTTTACAACTATCCAAAATGTGAATTTTATTTATAAAAAAATTATAAATAAATATTTTAATCCAATTTTATTTAAATATTAAATTTAATTTATTATTTTATATAATAGTAATAATATATATATATATATATTATTTTAAGGAACTTCAAAATACTTTGAAACGGTACATTGAAATAGGCTGGTACCAAAATGACCCACTCAACTTTTAATTACATTATACATATTAATTATACACATAACAAATTATACAAGACAATTAATAAACAAATTAAACAACTAAATTATGTTAGGCTAAATAATAATGAAACAATACATTATAAAAAACAAACAAATTAAATTATGTTAGGCTAAAAAATAATTAATAATTTTATTATTAATGAAACAAAAATATAACAAATTATAGTTTATAAAAGACAAACAAATTAATGAAAAAACTAAACAATAATAATTAATATTTGATAGTTTATTGTTTATTGTTTTGCTAGAATTATGGACAAATATTCGATAAGAAAACCACGTAAAAGGCAATTGTAAACTTTATGTATTTACGTGTTTTTTTATTGATGTTGTTGTCAATATATAAAATTTTCTTTTTATTAGATTGAGTAATTTATACTTATTAATAAACACCTTGGAAAAAATTTCAGAAATCACCACCGATACAGTGACCAGAGATATTGACAAGGACGAAGACGAAGACTTGGAGTTGCTCCCCTTAGACCTTTGATCCAGTCAATTTCACTAAACCTGAGCTGGTTGAATAAGTAGTGATAGAGAAACGCGCGTAATTCACGTCTGACAGAAGTACATAGCCCTGCATTATTCATTTGATTGGCTCATCTCTCCTGACGCCTGAAAGCATAATTTAAGTTTCTACATGCCACGACATAAGTTATAGAGAATAAAACTAACATTGTCCGTCTGGCAAATCAAGTTAAATCAAAGTCAAGCATCATAATTTCTCTTTGGAATATTTTCCAAGGAAAGTTGGAATGTTCAATTTGAACTGTTTTCTCCCATTGCTTTATTTTAATTTGATGCCTTTTTTTTTTTTTTTTTTTTTTCCAACTTTTTGAAAATGGACCTTTACAAATAGGAGAAAGTTTCTCTGCAAACTGAGTTGCAGGAACTCTCTCCAAACCGTGAGGTGTCAAAAGGAGAAAATGACACCTGTCCCACTCACTAAAACTAAAATTCAAGAGAACTTCGTTAACCCAAACGTCAGGCATTCTCCCGTTAATGGACTGAGCTATATTTCCCCCTCTTTTTTTTATCAAAACAGTAACTATTTCCCACCATAACCAAAACTTCTGCAAATGAAAATGTTCAGTCCATAAACCACACTAGTGACTCACACTCTCTCTGTCTCCTTCCTTCAGCCTCATACAGCTCAAATCCCTTCTCCATCTCTTTCTTTCATTCTTTTCCCTTTATCTCTTCAATTGATCTCAGCCACACTCAACCAATGCTCCCTCCGCCTGTCTCCCCCGATCATTCCATTGTTTCCGATAGTCCCACCCATCCACCACTCTTCACCGTTCCACTCATCCAATCCTTTCCCTCTCAGTTGGCGCCACTCCCTCCAAACCTCTCTCATTCTGCCATTCCCACTCCCTTCCCCCTTCACTCTCTCTGCCTTCCCCATCCCCCACCCAACTTGTCCCCGCCGAGAACCACCTTTCCATACCCTTCTTTCTGTGGCAATCTTAATGATGAAGACGGTTATTTTCGCGGTTATCTCTGTGATGAAGACAAAGATGATTCTTTTGGTGGTAATCTCTGTGACGAACACAAAGACGACGATTCCTTTCGCAATAATCTTTATGACGAAAACAGGGACGACTGCTCAACCTTTTTCAAGGTTTGTTTTCCATTAGCAGATTTGAGATTTTTATGCATTGGTTTGTTATTTCTATTGTTGTTCATTGTTTGTGATTGATTTTCAAAGTTTGAATATTGGAGCTGCCTGATCTTAGTTGAGTTTTGTAGCTTCGAATTTTGGGTTGAAAAAACTTAGCTATAGTTTTACTTAGGTTCATGTAAAAACTGAGAAATCTAAATAGAATTGAGAGGATTTCATTGATTGAGAGAGAATTACGAGAATTACAAGAATTGGGAAAAGAATGAATGAAATCAATAGGTGCTCTGTTTTATATACACAGGAATATATAACTAACTCCCTAAAGGCGCCAAAAAAAAAAAAAAAAAACAGTTATTTGAAACAGTTATTCAATTCCACACTTCCTTTCACTTCTATTTCTTTCCTTTCTCTCTCGATGCCAACACTTCTCAGTCTCACCTCCACTTTCCCGCACTTTCCCTCACTTTCCTTCCTCCCAAACACTCGCCTCATTAATGGGTATGGTTTATTCTTTTCATTCAATGGTTTTTAGTTCCAACAAACAGCATTTGCATGTACCCATTTCTAAAGCAAGTTGAAGGTCCTCACAGAACTTCGCTTTCCTATTACTCTAACCTCATAGACCACTGCTTGTCACTAAAGTCTTTAACTTTTGCCAAAACCATTCATGCCCAGTTGATAAAAGTCGGGTTTGATAGGAAGTAAAGTGGAGACATAATTTGAAGTTTGGACCACTTGCTCTCCAGGTCTGCACTGATGATGATGAATTTGAGCTAATGAGTTCTTTCTTCTGTGTATTTGATTGATTATTTCTCCCTTTTATCTGTACGTGTATTTGAGTGAATTTTTGCTCTCTTGTATGCTCCGACTTCATTAAAGCATATGAATTTTTTTTTAATGTAATTTTGTCACAATAATCGATGTGCTACATTGTTGAGTCAGAATCTTATTATGTGTTAGTCTCTGTGTAACAACCTCCTTGATTCACGGAACTAACTCCTTCAATGCTAAGTGAATTATCCGTAGTTTATCTTCCTTTTTCTTGTCTTGTTCTTTCTGCTGGGTTCGGAGGGATAGCAATTATGCAGCCCATGTATCTGCAAAATTTGCTTTGAACTCTAGGGACCATTTTTGTTTTTCTAATGGCAATCTCCCACCAAGAGCTTTAAAAATTGTTTAATTGTGTATTTAAAAATCTAGCAAGCAAATAAAATGAAGATTATATAGTGTCTCTGTAGATTTTGATTCGTCTTTGTATTGTACCTCAGTGGTTTCTAGCATCAATATTTTTGTTGTGCAATGTAATAAATTTTCTACATTGTTTCCAAATAAGGTGGCTACCAATGATCCAATACTATCACATAAGTCAACTTTAACTCCACACCTAAAATGAATAATGTAATAAATGAACAATTCAATAGCAGGAGTTCTTTATGGAATTAATGACTAAATGAGAATTTACATATTTGATAGTGTACATGCCAAGGTTTAGCCACAACGTCTTCTTTGCAAAATATACATCTAAAACACTAGTACTTTTGTTACACTTATTGTATGCTATGTAGTAGAATTTCTGGTCCAACTTGCTAATAGAGATTGACGCCTTGACCCAAATATTCACTTGCTGTGTTAATTGATTGCCATATTTATCTTTCTAACTCATTGGTTTTTTATTCAATCAAAATTTATATAAGAGAGACAAATTATCTTACCATTTTAAGCAAATTTGGTATAGTAGAAATTTTTGTAAAATTTTTCATTGGTGGCATTATAGAGTTATTGGATGAAGATGAGATAGAGTTTTTTGCTAATGATATCTTCCAATAAATTTTCATTCTCAGTAGCCTTATAGGAAAGAAAAAATAATAGAGGTTTTATAAATATGCACATAAAAATGATTGAGAATCTTAGTGGAAGCTTATAAATATGCACAAAAATGTTTGTGACTATCAGCAGCACTATGTGCAACAAGCAAATATTGTCTCATTCCATTGTATGAAAACCGACTATTTAGGGGCAAATACATAGTTAAATTTAATTGGAGAACATAAGGTATAACATTGAACCAGGTGTATCTAAGTTTTGCTCTTTTTTGTAACTGGGTATCTAGGAAACAAAAGTATATACTTACTAAAATAGATACTGATTTCAGCATAAATTTGAAGCTTTCTTTGTTATTTGGAGTTATGTAAACTACATGAAAATGTTAGTTTTGTATCTTTGTTAAAGTATATGTTTCCCTTACTTAATCTGTTGTTGCATCAGCTCATTTACGTGTTTTTTTTTTTTTTTTTTTCATATGCAAATTTATTTCCCTAATTTGCTTACTTTTTTTTTTTTTTTTTTTAATTCAAAAGGAGGCTCAAGTAGTACCTACTCATGGAAGCCCAAAAAAATCAAGCATTGCAATAGACGCTCCAAAAATTGGCATGAAATTTGATTGTGATGATAGTGCATATGAATTTTACAAAGATTATGCCCACCAAATTGGCTTCAGTGTACGGAAACAATTTATAAAGAGAGGAAATATGGGACAAGTCATAAGGAGAACATTTTGTTGCTAAAAAGAGGGTGAACGAGGTGTTGACAAACGCCAAAAACAGGTACATTTTCATCGCCCAATCTCACGAGTAGGTTGTTTAGCACAAATGACATGTCAACTTCAAAAAGATGGTATGTTAGAAGTTGTTTCTTTTCATGAACAACATAATCATGAGTTTGCTCCTTCACCAATGAAACATATGTTAAGATCAAAAAGAAAAATTGCACCTGCTCAAAAAGCTATTGCAAATGATGCGGAGAAGTCTGGAATATCAATAAAACAAACTATAGATTTATTGAGCATGCAAGTTGGTGGTCATGAAAATCTTGGTTTTTTAGATTATGACTATAAAAATCATGTACATCGTGAGAGGAGAAAGGCTTTAAAGAAAGGTGATGCTCGTGCTATGATGGAATATTTTCATAATATGCAATTAGAAGATCCATCTTACTTTTATTCAATACAAGTTGATGATGATGGTCTAATATTGAACATATTTTGGGCTGATGCTAGATCAATAGTTGATTATGGCCACTTTGGAGATGTTTTGTGTTTTGATACAACTTATAGGACAAATCAATATGATCGACCCTTTGCTCCATTCATCGGGGTTAATCATCACAAACAAATAACCATTTTCGGTGCAGCTTTACTTTATGATGAAACCATAGAGTCATTTATGTGGTTGTTTAAAACTTTTTTGAGTGCAATGTCAGGGAAGCAGCCAAAAACTATACTTACAAATCAGTCTGCTGCAATGGCTAAGGCAATAGCAGAGGTATTTGTTGAATCGAATCATCGTTTGTGTATGGCATATTTATCAAAATGCTGCTAAGAAACTAAGTCATGTATTTCATTCATCAAAGCACTTTGCAGCTGATTTGAGCACTTGTATGTATGATTATGAAGATGAAGATGAATGGCTAGTTGCATGGAATAATATGCTTGAGAAATATGATCTTACTAATAATAAATGGTTGTGTGGGATATTTGATCTAAAAGAAAAATGGGCCATGGTATATGGTCGACATATGTTTACTGCTGATATGAAAAGCACCCAACGTAGTGAGTCAATGAACAATGTGTTGAAAAAATACTTGAAATCGAAATATAATTTTTTGCCTTTTTTGGAACATTACTCTAGAGTCTTGGTTGATAGAAGACGTCAAGAACTACAAGCCGAGTTCAAAATGAGGCAGACAACACCAGTTTTACAACTTGATGTGGAGATGTTGAGACATGCTGTAAAGTTGTACACCCCAAAAATGTTTAAAATGTTTCAAGATGAATATATGAAGATGGGGGATTGTACAATTTTCAAGGTTAGTAAATCTGATACTATCATTGAATACAAAGTTAAATATAGGCAAAAAACTCAAGAGCACCTTGTTAAATATGAAGCCTCAACAACTAATGTTCAGTGTAGTTGCATGAAGTTCAGTTTTGTAGGAATTCTTTGTGTCCATGCTTTGAAGGTTCTTGACAAAAAAAACATTCAGATACTTCCAACTCATTATATATTGAAAAGATGGACACAAGATGCAAAACTTGGTTCTATCAAGAACTATCATGGTGTTGATATTAAAGGTAATGCTCAAGAGTCATTGGGAAAGCGTTACTCTCATTTATGTCACAATTTTCGTGAAGTTTCCATACTTGCAGCAGAATCTGAGATTATGTATGATTATGCCAAAAAATGTTCTGAAACATTATTGAAGGATTTGCAAGAAATGAGGAAAAAATGTTATTCCCTTAGCATGGAGGATCATTCAAAGGTCCATGATGAAGTTGTTCTTGAGGATGTTTTACAAGGTGATAATGGATGCCAATCCCATGAGGGCATAACTTTTTAGGATATACGTGGAATTAAAACAAAACCTACTGTTGGACGTCCAAAATCAAGGTTGAAAGGTGTGTTAGAACGGCCAAGAAATCCTAAATCTCAAAGAAAAAAGGCATGTGAGTCAAGACAAGTTCAATCACTTGGATGCCTAAATAAAGTAAGATATGCTACATTGCACTATAATATATGAATCTATATGTCTATAAATTTATTTTAAGTTTATGTGACAATTATTCTTTGCACATGTTATAGGCCAATTCCTCATTTGACATTAATTCTCTTGAAGAAAATAGTAATGTTGAACAAGTTTCACAGTTGGTGGATAATTTCACTCAGGTATGAATCTTTGGGTTTGAGTTTTCAAGTACTTTTCAACCTACCGATAATAATCACTGTGCATTTTCTTTTCCTGGATAATTACCAACTTTAGGCCTTTGACAATCCCCTCCCCCTCTTTAAGAAGGAAAAAAAGATAAGGAAATGCTTCCTTCCTGTAACAAAGCCTGATTGACTATGTGAGGGAATTAGTTATAAGATTTTGTTTGTGTGTGTGTGTGTGTGTGTGTGTGTGTGTGTGTGTGTATTGAATGAACACCTCACTACTTGAAATAATAAGATATACATGTCATTGACGTAAATTTGTTAAAATGTAGGAATCTGTCTTTTGTAGTCATTTGGTTGGACAAGACTATGTTGTTGGACATATTGTTGAGACAAATCAGGTATACATATTCCTTGTGATTTTTGCTACAACTTGAACCTATATTTTTCCTAAGTTTTTTTTTTATACATATATTTATATTTGGTGGCATATTTGCAGGTTTCAGTAGCTCTTGATGATAATTTATAATCCTTGAAGAACACCATATTGGAGACTTTTTGAATTATATTTTTGCAAAGCATGTCTTAGTTGGCAAGCTAGTCCATATTTTTGGACAATTTTTTGTATAGCCAGTGGACAATATATGATACATACAAATGACAGTTAGTGGACAACAACATATTGGACAATTTGTTAGAAATAATATCTAACAATTTTTGTAACTAATGAAGCTACTCAAACATGTTAGGTTCTATATTTGCATGTTTGAGTAGCTTCTAGTTAGGCACTAATGATATATGTAAAATGACATATTTTTAAATGCAATGGAAATGTACATTTCTACATGTTAAGATCCATATGTGCATAACTGCATATTATGTAATGAAAAAGTTTTGTACATGCCTTTTTTGTTTCATTGCTAAGTGGTGTTCATTTTTGGATTTTATGTTTCAAGATGACTTTATTTCATGCTTCAAAATCTATAAACTAGAACAAATTGATATATTATAAAAGCTTTATAACTTTTTAGATTGCATGTTATGTTTGCAACTTCTTCAAAACAAGTGAATAATTCACTGTTAGCAACTTCTCTCACTTTTAGCATAATTCACTGTTGGTAGAGGTGAAAAATTGAAGCAAATATCTCCCACTTTTCAGCAATGATATCTGCATTATGCCTTAAGTTGTGCTCATCTCTAAGAATATCAGTTAACACACATTCCATATACAAAGTCCAATGAAAATTTTTTTTTATTTTTGGTTAAAAGACAATAACATTAAACTAAAAAGCTACATCCAGTTCAGTACAAAGTTTGTTAAAAAATACACCATTACAGAAATCCTCCAAAGCCTTAGCTAAGTCCACAGGTGGACTTGTAAACAAAATGAAATCTAGTTCTTGGTCAGCACCTATTCTAGCTATCAAATCAGCGCCTATTCTAACTCAACAACAAGGCAAGGCATACATAAACTCGTGGATTTCGTGGTGAAGTCACACAATACATAAACTCCAATGTTTGGTTGTGGATCTCCATAGGCATATTTGGATTTGGATTTTTCTTGTTGAAGACATATGAATTTCTGCTCTTCCATATACTCCACACAGCAAAGTTGAAATAACTTCTGTCTTCTCGTTCATTTTCAGTTCTTGGTTTTCTTTTCATTTTCCTGCTTACCCTTGTCATCCCATTCCCTATATGTTGAAATAATCATGATAAAAAAAAAAATAATAATTAAACATCTTATAGATGCAAACATTACATGATATGACATATATGATAAAAAATAATAAATATAATAAGGCCAATGGTGAATATATTTTTTAAACATAACTTATTAAGGGATAAAAGCAATATGAGAGCTTCTAAACCATAGTATAGAAGCTTGTATTAGCTATTCCCTTTCTACTAAAATACAGTACTCAAACCACATGTACATGTCAAATAGCCCATGGTTTTTTTTTTTTTTTTTGGATAATGGGAGTTATATATAAATGAACATGTAGCACTCAAATTTGTAACATTATGAAGTCCGTTACAAAGTTTAGTGCAAAATTTCACAAAGGAAAATCTAGCAATGCTATTTTATACATTATGGTTCTTGATTAGTGTTTTCTCTAGTTTGATTTAGACTTTAATCTATTCAAAGAAACTTATTTTAACATTTACAAAGCAAAAAAGAAAGTTTGAACTTTATACCACCTTTAAGCCTTTATAGACCTCTAGCATCAACAATTTTCAAAATTTCAACTACGACAATAGATTAGACAAAATAACATGACTTAGCACCTTTAAGCCTTTGACAATTGTGATCATAGTACATTAAACAATGTTTTCCTTAACAGCTTGTATCACTCAGCTTGGTATTTGCTTTCCATAACAAAGGCTGCAAACCTAAGAGCTACTATTAAGAACAAGTGCAGCGACTTTGTCTTTCAAAATACAAAGTACAAGACTTCACAAATTGGCGGATAAATGATTAGGAATTTCAACTAAGCCATCCAAACATAACAGCCTATTGCATTTTGGTTACCCATTCAATCATTGCATAGAAAGTGCATAATGCATTTACATATAATACTATACAAATATATATATATATATATATATACATATTTATATATATATTTTTATCAAACTACTAATTAACACATCACAATTTTAATGCCTACCCACAAACTATGAAAAACCACATATTATTTAAGCATGAGTTTTGAAACCATTCCCCTAAGTCTGCTCTGAATTATGCAGTAACAGGAAGTATTGGCTAATTGTTTCTGCTTTAACACAAGTTTGTAAGGGCCTTTCAATTATCCTGTCAATTTTTTATTTTCATTCTCATTATGTTCTTTGTAATCCTACCTAAAACCCCACCCAACAAGCAAGGAACTCCACCATCAAATCCTCCTCCAAGAATCCTGCCACCCTCCTTCACAACTTCTAGTATCCCTACCCAATTACCACCGGTAAAAAAAGTTTAGCCACAACAAACCCAACTACCACTGATAATCACTACCAACAAAAACTGATAGGAAAATTAAATAGATAGTACAACATCAGTTTCAGACACAATTCCACCGATACTAGGGGCTACAAAACTCAAGTAAAATCAGGAAAACACCAATACTCAAACTTTGAAAATCAATCACAAACAATGAACAACAATAGAAATAACAAAACCATGCATAAAAATCTCAAATCTGTTAATGGAAAACAAACCTCGAAAAAGGTTAAGCAGTCGCCTTTCTCTTCGTCATAGTCATTACCGCGAACGAAATCATCTTTGTGATGGGGATAACTTCGAAAAGAATCGTCTTTATCTTCGTCACTAAATTAGCACGAAAATAATCATCTTCATCACACAGGGAGGGATTGCCACAAAAAGAAGGGTTTGGAGGGGTAGTTCTCAGCGGCGACATTGTGGGTGAGGGATGGGAACGATAGAATGAGGGATTCGATGGGTGGAATGGTGGAGAGTGGTGGATGGGTGAGATCGTCGGAGACAAGAGACAAATCGGGGGGACCGGCGGAGGTAGATTGGTTGGTGGAGTTTGGGGCTGAAACGATTGAATATAGGGAGAAGGGTCTGGAACAAAACAGAGAGATGGGAACCGATTTTCTTTGAAGGAGAGAGAGAGAGAGAGAGAGAGAGAGAGAGAGAGAGAGAAAGGACTGATGGTTTTAATAAAAAAAATATAACGGGAGAGTGCCTAAACGTTTGGGTTAACAGAGTTCACTTGAATTTGAGTTTTTGTGAGTGGGACAGGTGTTATTTCCTCCTTTTGACACCTCACGGTTTGGAGAGAGTTCCTGCAACTCAGTTTGCAGAGAAACTTTCTCCTTAAAAGTATGACTACTTTTAAAAAGTGAGGTTTTAAAATATTTTCTCAAATAGACACTCTGAAGGTCGTTAGAGCACTCAAAATCAGTGCTCTAAAACCAATTGAATGCTAAAATAGAGAATGCTTTAAAACCCATTAAAAGCTAAAATCATAATTTTAAAACTGGACGGATTTGGTTGGAAATCCAGTGACCCAGTTCTTGAATAGTTTCTGCATAAGACCTGGTCAAATTTAGTTAAACCCATCAAATTTGTGACGACCTGAGTAACTTGAATGAGTTTATATAACTCAGTTCGGTTTTTGAAATTTGTAAAATTACATCTATAGATCCACTTTATTGACTTATTTATTATTTAATATGCTATAATATAGTAATTTAAAGAGGAGAAAACCTAAAGAATTAAAACAAAAAATGCACTTATCTGTTTATCTACCTACTTCTAAGACTTCTATCCTATCAAAAGACTACTTTATTATTGTGAAATATTGATTTTGAATTATAATTGTCAATTTAATTTTGGCATATGCCGATTTTTTTAATTTACATATTTATGTTATTATTTCTCAAACTTATTTTTATATATTTTTATTTTTTAAAATTTTTTATTAAAATTTTTTATTTGACTTGTAACCTACTAGTTGAACCAATGACCTAATGACCCGCTGGTGGATTCCACAAACACCTAGTGACCCACCCTACTTATTGTTAATTTGCTCACAACTATTACAAAAACTGAATAATATTATCCAAGTATTTAACAAGACAATATCACAACAAAAACAAAATTCTCATAATACAAAATCAATAATTCAATAGTATATAAATTTGTTTCTGATAAAGACAAAAGAAAACATTAAAATTAGTATCTTATTTCCAAACTTGCTAAAGAGAAAAAAGAGATAGAGAGTTACAGTAGGTAGAATAAAATAAGCTGATGATATGTTTGTTTAAATAGTAGGGTTTTAGGGTAAGAAAAATTTACAATTTAACCCTTATCAACGTGGGGCGGGACGAGATAGGTGTAAAAAGTTTAAACCCATCCCCGCCCCACCCTATTCAGTGGTGCTGTGCTAAAATCTTGACTCATTCCCACCCCACCACCTTCGTGGGGCGGGAAAAATCTGCACAAGGCAAAGTGGGGAGGAGCAGGTCAAGTGGGGTGAGCCAAAATTGCCATCCCGACTGACACCCGTAACAACATAAAATTCCACAAAAACTTTCAAAATGACAAGTGATTAATGGTAAATTAAAATGTAATGTTAATTGTGAGACTAGATAGGAATCAATAAAAGTTTGACAACTCAATTGTTGTGAAAATTATTGTGTGTGTAACATTACTTCTCTCTCACGATGGTGGATTCAACAAACATAAAACCTGTGAATTCCACAAATGTAAGACTCATCCTTATTCAAGAAAGGAGTTATATATGCCCATTACATCATAGCTTCTCTCGTAATAGAAAAATTATTTTCTGAGAGAGTTTCATAAAACATTTTAATTTTATAATGTGTGGTTTTTTATATTGTGAGAAAGAGATTTCATAAAACTGTATCATTATGTGGCACCCATGAGTAAGACGACCAACTGTGTGAGATGGGGGGAGGAAAACTAAGAAGACTTAATAATTGAGTCTAGTGGGGACTGCATGTTGCATAAGTGAGATTTGACTTGATATTCCAGCCACACACTGCACATTGACTAGAAATACGTTAAACGATAAAGCATACCAACCGTTTCTAGTGCCTCAATGTGTTCCACTACGTTTTGATTCATTCCGTGTTGGAAGGGCCATTTTGTTGTCTTTCGTTGGTAGTGGTAGTGGAGGAAGAAAAAGTGGGAGATAGACATGCAGAAGAATTGCAAAATGAAGATTCATTGATAGGGATTAGGGAACATTGGAAAAAAAAAAAGTAGTAAGAGTAGAATAGGGAGCCAAAAGAGGATATTCTTTTTGTTTTTTTAGTTGTAGGCATTCGGTAGAAATTCTAGAGAATATGAAAGTTGGAAAATACTAAACAAAAATAGGGTTAATAAAAAAATAAAAAATAAAAACTCTAAACTATGAGGAACTTTTGCTTCGCACCTCAAAGTTCAAACTATGAAAACTCGCAATCACTACCTCGGTTGTAACAAGCTTTGCAAATTTCACTTCATTGTCGGATTGACTGTTAAAATTAACTGTCACATGACTATACAAATTTGAATTCTTCGTTTGGCCTTTACTTTTAGTTATTTTACTAAAATTTTATAATCATGTGACAAGTACATGCTTGTTAATATTGACGGTCAATCAAGCTATATGGGGTGAAATTTGTAAAGTTTGCTACAATTAGGACGATGAATGTAAGACTAATTGTTTTGGATGCAAAGTGCAAGTTCCCTTATACTTTAGGATGATTTTCTACATTTATGTCATGAAAATATCTTTCTCGAAAAAAAAATCATAAAAATATATTTTTTCAATTTTTTTTGAGAGTTTATTTTCATTTTTGGTAAAGAAGAAGGATGGAGGAGAAAGTCATTTAATAGAATAAATATATTTTTTGCTATCCTCAATACAGTTACACTCATTTCATGAACATGGTGCCTCTTAACAGCTTAACATTCAGTACCATAATGTATAATTTTCTCAAAGCAGGCTTATAAATTTTTTTGTTTAACTTAATATGTAGTCTACTGTGCACTTATCCATTTCATCAGCCCCACTCTTATCCTGTAATTCACATTTTCTTCAATCTCTCAATCTTTGTGAATTATTGATCCAAGATATTAAAAGCTCTCACTTTTTGGTACATCTTAACAATAAAATCTTACAAACCCTTCGTCTTTGTTTTAGTCCTTTGATTCTAGAGTATATTTGTTTAGGTCCTATTTAACCTAGAGCCTTTAGATTCTAAAGCATCTTTTCAAATTTCTAACTTGATATTAACTGTTGGTCTAGTTTCATTCACTAAAACTATATCATTTGCAAAAGGCATACACAAAGGACTTGATCTTGAATAGTTCTAGTCAACTTTTCCATCACTAGTACAAAGATATATTGTCTTAATACTAATACTTGATGTAAATCTATAGTGATATTTGACAAGAAACTCACCTTTGATGCCTCTATTTGTTTTCACACTAGTTACAACTTAAATTTGGTTGTTGTTGAAATGTATGGATGAAATGATTGAATTTGTAATGATGTTTGATAAATGGCGGGTGGATTAATGGTTATTCTTTCGTATTATTCACAGCATAAATTTTGATATCAAATATATGATAAAACAAGTTCATACTCGATTTTTGAATCTAGAATAGGTTGTTAGTAGTAGGCAATTCTATTCTTAATTCTAGAAAGGTTGGAAAGCAGATGTCATCACACCAAGTTCTAAGCTTTATACGAAAGATATGGCATTACTATAGAATGATCTAAACTAAACTCAAAAAACATGCGAATGTTATAATCGACTTTACATTTGTGATGTCCCAATTTGATTGATTGTGTGATGTGTATGAGTGTGTGAAGAGTTTCACATCGGGTATTTACTGAATCGATATAGACTTTATTAACAACTACAAGGAGCCTCAATTGTGACTAATCCTTTTGACGTATACTGCAGATGTGGCTTGCACTTTTTCTTAAGTCGTTATATATGATATCAGAGTCAGCCCGAAAATCCCGTGTGGGCTCAGAGACACTACCCCACAATGTGAGTCCTAACAAGTGAGGAATATAAATGAGGGAGATTATGATGTCTCAATTTGATTGATTGTATGATGTATGTAGGTGTGTAAAGAATCTCACTTTTTCTTGAGTCGTTACAACATTATTCTCAAATACTCTCAAATACGTTATCGTGCATCACACGGGTGAGTACATCCCCGTGGATCACACGAATTAGAGGCACAATATATGTGGGGTGTAGGGACTGGAGATATTGACAAAGACGAGGAGTTGCACTCCTTAGTCTTTTTGATCCAGCCAATTTCACTAAACCTGAGCTGGTTGAATTTTGATCCAGCCAATTTCACTAAATAATAAGTGCAATGATAGAGAAGTGCGCGTAATTCACGTCTGACAGAAGTACATAGCCCTGCATTATTCATTTGATTGGCTCATCTCTCCTGACTCCCGAAAGCATAATTTAAGTTTCTACATGCCACGACATAAGTTATCGAGAATAAACTAACATAGTCCGTCTGGCAAATCAAGTTAAGTCAAAGTCAAGCATCATAATTTCTCTTTGGAATATTTTCCGAAAGCTGGAATGTTCGGTACGAACTGTTTTCTCCCATTGCTTTATTTTGATTTGATACCTTTTTTTTTTTTTTTTTTTTTCCAACTTTTTGAAAATGGACCTTTACAAATATTGTCTAAAGGAAAAAGTATAAAGGTTTAAAAGTATGACTACTTTTAAAAAGTGTGGTTTTAAAATATTTTCTTAAATAGACACTCTGAAGGTGGTTAGAGCACTCAAATTCAGTGCTCTAAAACCAATTGAATGCTAAAATAGAGAATGCTTTAAAATCCATTAAAAGCTAAAATCATAATTATTAAATCTGGACAGATTTGGTTGGAAATCCAGTGACCCAGGATGTGTTTGGATAGAACTTATTTTGCTGAAACTGAAAATTGAAAACTGAAAACACTGTAGCAAAATAATTTTTAAATGTGTGAATAATACCGTGGAACCCATTTTTAATGAAAAAATTGATAAAAAATGAAATTTGTGGGTCCGTGAACAGTGCACGGATGCACTGTTCACATAAATCTGGTCAAATGTTGCGGCTACTGTTCATGTACAGTACATGAAAAGTAACCACTTGTGAGGAAAAACGCGTGAAAAAAAAAAAAAAAAAAAAAAAGGAAAACGTAGAAACTGAAACACAACGCAACAAACGCCAACCCAAACACACACCCAGTTCTTAAACAGTTTCTGCATAAGACCTGGTCAAATCTAGTTAAACCAACAAATTTGTGGACCTGAATAACTTGGATGAGTTTATATAACTCGGTTCGGTTTTTGGAATTTGTAAAATTACATCTATAGATCCATTTTATTGACTTATTTACTGTTTAATATGTTATAATATGGTAATTTAAAGAGGAAAAAACCTAAAGAACTAAAACAAAAAATGCACTTATTTGTCTATCTACCTACTTCCAAGACTTCTATCCTATCAAAAGACTACTCTATTATTGTGAAATATTGATTTTGAATTATAATTGCCAGTTTAATTTTGGCATATGCCCATTTTTTTAATTTACATATTTATGTTATGATTTCTCAAACTTATTTTTATATATTTTTATTTTTTAAAATTTTTTATTTGACTTGTAACCCACTGGTTGAACCAGTGACCTAGTGACCCAATGGTGGATTCCACAAACACCTAGTGACCCACCCCACATGTAAAACTCTACTTATTGTTAATTTGCACACAACTATTACTTTTCTTTTTTTAATAAAACCTATTTCATTAATAAAAATATATTGAAATTACAAATAAATATATCCCATTAATTCAAACTAATTGTTAGCAAAAACTGAATAATATTATCCAAGTATTTAACAAGACAATATCACAACAAAAACAAAATTCTTATAATACAAAATCAATAATTCAATAGTATATAAAGTTGTTTCTAATAAAAATAGAAGAAAATGTTAAAATTAGTACCTTATTTCCAAACTTGCTAGAGAGAAAAAAGAGATAGAGAGTTACATTGGGTAGAATAAAAAAAGCTGATGATATGTTTGTTTAAATAATAGGGTTTTAGGGTATGAAAAATTTACAATTTAACCCTTATCAATGTGGGGCGGGACGGAGTAGGTCTAAAAGGTTTACACCTATCACTGCCCTGCTCCGCCCAGTGGTGCTGGGCTAAAATCTCTCCCCGTTCCCACCCCACCACCTTTGCGGGGCGGGGAAAACCTGCAAGAGACGAAGCAGGGAGGAGTAGGTCAAGTGGGGCGAGCCAAAATTGCCATCCCGACTGACACACGTAACAACATAAAATTCCACAAAAACTATCAAAATGACAAGTGGTTAATGGTAAATTAAAATGTAATGTTAATTGTAAGAGTAGATAGGAATCAATAAAAGCTTGACAACTCAATTATTGTGAAAATTATTGTGTGTAACACTACTTCTCTCTCACAATGATGGATTCAACAAACATAAGACTTGTGAATTCCACAAACGTAACGTAAGACTCATCCCTATACAAGAAAGGAGTTATGCCCATTACACCATAGCTTCTCTCGTAATAGAAAAGTTATTTTATGAGAGAGTTTCATAAAACATTTTATTTTTATAATGTGTGGTTTTATATGTTGTGAGAAAGAGATTTCATAAAACTGTGTCATTTTGTGGCACCCATGAGTAAGACGACCGACCGTGTGAGATGGGGGGAGGACAACTGAGAAGACTTAATAATTGAGTCTAGTGGGGACTGCATTTTGCATAAGTGAGATTTGACTTGATATTTCAGCCACACACTGCACATTGACTAGAAATGCGTTAAACGATAGAGCATACCAACCGTTTCTAGTGCCTCAATGTGTTTCCGTGTTGGAAGGGCCATTTTGTTGTCTTTCGTTGGTAGTGGTAGTGGAGGAAGAAAAAGTAGGAGATAGACAGGCAGAAGAATAGAAAAATGAAGATTCATTGATAGGGATTAGGGAACATTGGAAAAAAAATAGTAAGAATGGAAAAGCGAGCCAAAAGAAGATATGCTTTTTGTTTTTTTAGTCGTAGGCATTCGGTAGAAATTCTAGAGAATATGAAAGTGGAAAAATACTAAACAAAAATAGGGTTAATTACAAAAAAAATAGAATAAATAAATAAATAAATAAAACTCTAAACTATAAGAACTTCTGCTTTGCACCTCAAAGTTCAAACTATGAAAACTCGCAATCACCACCTCAGTTATAATAAACTTTGCAAATTTCACTTCATTGTCGAATTGACTGTTAAAATTAACTGTCACATGACCATAAAAATTTGAATGCGTACGCATACTTAAGTATGCATATGCTTGTTTTCAAACATGCGTACAAGCTATACCTAAACTCCGGACCCATAATCTAGTATGTAGACCTATGCATGTATGTAAGTGGCCCAAAAGACACAATTTGGTTCTTGGACCTAAACTAGGTGGCGATTTCATTTTCACCCTCCGCCCAGTCCACTCTAAGCTAAGGCGTACTTCCCACAAGGAAACCACTCGTCCTGAGTGCTTGCGCCCACACTAACCTCTTCTTATTTTGTACCCTAACTCTGAAACTTGCCTGGTAAGAAGACCTTTATGGAGTCATTTTTTGGTTCCTGGACCTATAACTAGGTGGCGAATCCTTTGCCTTTTTTTTAAGAGGCACTACATACTCCTAGGCTTGTGCTAGCTTTGAGTTTAAACCACTTTCAGGAAGATTAAGTATCATGCATCCTATATTATCGAGAAGGAACCAACATGCTAATATGTCATCTAAAGGAGTATAGATCACGGAACTTACACATACTATTCTTACCATTTTTCGGTACAATGTGAAATTATTAGTAGAATTGTTCGTTAGCACTTCACTTTCTTTTGAGGAAACATGACTATTTAGCCTTAATTTTTTATTGTGCCGGGCCCATTTTCAAAATATGTAGCAAAATACCACTTAGCAATGTCAAGTTTTATATATATTTTACCACCTTTTTTTTTTTTTGTGTACATTTTGTGAAGAACTAGACATAGGAATGCATATTTTACCTCAAGCATAACTCAACATTAGCAATATCGAATATCAAAACAATGGTATTATGCTATATAGTTCAAAAATGAGCCGTTTGACTACATAGTTCAAAAATTAAGGCAAATATAACCAATTTTACCTTTTAAATTTTAAGCAAGTATATTTTTTTTTCTTTGATAAGAAAATCTATAAAATTTTAGTTTGCAAATTTTGCGGTAAATTTTTTTTTTTTGAAAGCAAAAAAAAAAAAAAAAAAAAAAAAAAAAAAAAAAAAAGAAGAAGAAGAAAGGAGATTAAAACGCGAGGATTATAGCATTTTGCCCTTATTTTTAAAAAAAATTTCGCAATATGTGTTTTGAAACTATTTAGGTCCACGCCCCTATTTTGAAACTTGATTTTCTCAAAATCGAGTTTTAATGAAAAACTCGATTTGTAGAAAATCGAGTACGGGGCGATCAAATTTAAAAAAAAAAAAAAAAAAAAAATTGCGTGGAACTCGATTTCATGAAACTCGAGTTCCATTTAAAACGCCACTATAGAACTCCCTAAATGCAGCTATAGATATGGGACAATCAAACTTAAAATAAATAAAAGAAATAAAAAACTTGCATGGCTCGAGTTCTATTTAAAATGTCACTATAGCACTCCTAAACCCAGCTATAGGTTTGGGACGATAAAATTTAAAAAATAAATAAATAACTTGCATGGAATTCGAGTTCATGGAGCTCGAGTTCCATTTAAAACGCCACTATAGGCCTCCTTGAACGTAACTATAAGTATGGAACTCGAGTTACATGAAAGGTTTTTTTTTTTTTTTTTTTTATTTTAAGTTTAATTGGGCATGACTCGATTTTAAACCAATCGAAACTCAATTTTATTAAAATCAAGTTTCAAAACAAGGGTATAGTTTCAAAATAGAAACATATTGCTAAAAGAAAGGGGGGGGGGGGGGGGGGGAATGCTAGAATTCCATTTCCAAATTCCAATACCAACACTCAATCTTATTTCTTTATTAGTAATTTATTTTGATAGAGTTACGGAGAAGTATGAGTTCTTGCTTTTTCTTTAACACAACAACCAGCGAAATGACGAAAATGTTTTCGGTGGCGATCATCATCGGCGGGGACGAGCCCGTAGTTCACCGTCTGAACCCACTTTTTGGGTAAAACTTAATTATATTTACATGGGTGCCCAGCCTCTGGAAAAGTCCAATTCGCGAAGGTCGAATTAAGATCACGATGTTGGATTGGATTGGTGGTCTACGCTCACAAGGCTAAACTCGATGTGAGTTTGTTTCTGTTGAATGAATCTGCAGCGGCTACTTCGTCTCAAACTGGGACATATTTCTTTTCTTCTTTTTTTGGTTTTTTATTTTTGGCATTGGGTATTTTGAGACTTTGCTCGCCATCTCCTTATGTGTGTTATTTGCTGCTCTCGAGTCTATGATATTTTTGTAAACAAAGTTTTTTGTTGTTGTAATGCATATTGTGGAAATAAACAAATTTGAGGATCGGGAATATGGCATTATATGCTTGAGTTTTTGTATTAACATCCTATTCATCAGCCAACCAAATGTGTTCAGTTTAAGTGGTTTAGGATGCTAAATATTATTAGTTTGTGCATTGTGTTCTGAAGGATGATTTGCTACTAAGTCTTTTGAGGCATTTGATCTCATGAGATTCCTAAGAAACTGTGCTTTGCTTTCATGATGTCATGTTGCTGTTATCATGGTCACTTTGACATTTTAGAAACTATGAGGTTCCAAATTTCTTAGGATTGAATTGGAATTAAGAGGAGTAAGCATGAAAGACATTAGGACATGTAGGACAACCAATAAGAAAAAAACTCTGGTGCTTTACTTATGTGGATATGGTTCTGTCTTCTTGACGAGTGGTCTGTACACTGTAGGGCAAGTTGTTGACATTTAATGTCAAGCTGGATGCAGAATTAGTTTATGGAAGCCAAAAATAATTTCTATAGGTATATGTGACTAAAAGCTAGTGAGTGTGTAAATAACTTGCTAAGTTGAAGGTTAAATAACTTTTAGCTTGATTCCATGATCTTTGCATGGGGACAGCATAAGAAGGTTACTTGCTGAAAGGGATAATTATCTTGGTCTTGGCTCCCCTACCTTTTGGTTATGTTCTCTAGCCACGAGCAAGCAGAAACCTTATGTGATACAGTGAAAGTTGTACCATAGCAACCTATGGGGAAAGAAGAAGCAGATACAGCAATTTATTCTTGTACATTGTATTGAAGAAGAAATATCATCACTTGCACCATATGCCTAGTGATTACATGTTCCCCACACCACTCATAGGTGAATTTTTAGATATGATTCATGAATGCTGCACATTCTTCCCTGTATTTGTTCTGCTACGTTGTAAATGTCACGTTCAGGATGTATTGTAACTATTCCCAAATTCTAAAATTCAAGGTGTAAGGTATATCAAAAGAATATATTGGTTGGTTAAGGTCCTACTTGCCTTGAGAAGCTAAATCAGCATACACTAACCATCCTTGTTTAATCAAACCAAGCAAGGCATATATTGATATGGCCTTTAAAGTGGTTTTCTGAAACCCTTGAGTGGTAAACTAGGAAGTCAAGCATATGTAATGGTCCTATCACTTGCTATGTTTGGGACAATAGACATATTACTTTGTGGTAATTGCCATCATAGGCGAATCCCTTATTAAATACTTGGTTTCATTTTGCTTTGATTGCAACCTAGCATGTAACTAGGATATCAAAACAAAAAGAAGAGTCCTTTTAGACATCTCCCTTGAGGAATTTAAGTTCAACGATCATAACAGATGTTTGATTTACTTCTCCCTATGATTCTCCCAACAATAATCATATGATTTCTGATTCACTATCTAAGAAGCTTGTTCTTTAACTAATGAAGGTTGACCAAGTGTTGCTACTTACATCCATTAAGATATGTATGTTCAAGTGATATAGGATCTTTAGTAGTTCAATGCTAAATTAGACTTTTTTATCAGATCTTGAAAGGTTCTTGAATAAGTGTTGATGCTTAAGGGTTTAGGTAGGTTCAGGTAATAAAAAGATTGGATTTTAAATATGTTTGATGGCTGTTTGGTGTTAAGAAATAAAGAAAGATAAACACAAGGCAATCACACCTTGGTTTTCCCAAGCAATACACTTGGGTAGGAGAAGACAATCACATGCAAGGCCTTTTCCCTTAATTATTACAGGGGGCATGTTTAGCCCTATATAAAGGGCTTTTGCCTTTTCTAATCCCCTCTCCCGGTCTCCCCCCCACCCTCCTCCTCCCAAATAAGGTAAAACAGAACCTCTAAGGTAACACAACAGGTTTGAGTTAAATTCAAGAATTCTATGTGCATTTAATACCCTTTGTATTTTATTAAGTAAGTTGATGAATTTTATTAAAATCAATCTCACTATAAATGTTATTGAGTTCAATTAAGCCTTTATATAGGTTATTGCCAAATACTTACAAAAGAATATATATATATATATATATATAGGTTATTGCCAAATTCTTTCCTAGAAGGACTAGGACTCTAAATAAGTTATTTCTAGAAAAATTAAGACTACTAATAACAAAGAAAAAAGTACTTGAGAACTACTTAATCAAATAGAAAAATGACCCAAAACAAAATCTCATGGGCCTTTTGTACATCCAAGGACAAAAGATTTTGAATTTACAGGATTGCCTTAATTCAGTAAAACTTAATTAAAACTGAACTAAGAACTTTCTAACCTAAAGGAATTTAATACTAATAAGAGTCAATAATAACTAAAGTAGCCTATGAAAGGTTCCAAGAAGGCCTCATATTGAAATTAAACCACAATTCTTCAATCTTCTGGTATTTGATTTTGTTTTTCCTTGAACTCTTTACTGCATGTGCCATCAGGGCTTCGTGTTTGCTGGAGCAGGTCTAGATCAGGAGGGGATAGGACTGGGAGATAGAATTGAATATAAGGAAGAAAATTGAACAAAAAATAAAGGATAGACCCTTATGATTCAGCACGAAGCAAAAAACTTAGAAACAGCACTTAAGTTGCTAAGAATCAGTACCCAGCAACTGGAAAAATTCCAATATGAAATTTCAATACTCAGTATTCTGTCTTCTATGTTTACTAGATCCTTTTTAAATGGACTTTCAAGGAGTACATCAATAAGGAAAATAATTAATAAAAAAATTCCCTCATGATTCTCAACAATGGTAAAGTCAAATTTAAAAAGAAGTTTGGTTCAAAATTCAAAAATAAAACCCGGAAGAAAATAGATGATTTTACTTGGGCTCCTTGCATTAATATGCCAGAAGGAAATGACAAAGCAAAGCAGATTGTCTTCATTATCTTGTTTGCTATAGGAAAAAAGGAAATAAAATAAAAGCACAAATGCCTTTTAATGTAACCATAGTTCAGAAGATTTCCTTTATCTGTAGCAGAATATTATAAGGAGTTTATTTATTTATTATTTTATTTTATATAAGTTTATAATTCTATCAAACAAGGGGAAAGAGATTGTCCTCTTATTAGAACGCTTCTATTATGTGTTCCTCTTTTCTCTTCTTTTTCTTTTTTAAGTTTATCATCCTTTGGTCTACTTTTGCTGGTGCCTTGGATGTTTAAACTCATAAATTGCATGCAAATTTTGTTCATGAGGTTCTCCCCCCCTTCTTTATTTTTATTTGTGGTCTTAATTCCTATGTGAACTTTAGGAGGTTAGATTTTTGTTTCTTCCAATATTAGTTTCTCATTCTTTTATTTTCTTTTTGGCTAAGTTTTTTAATTTTTTCATTCAGAAACATTTCTAATCATTTTTCAATTCTCTACAGATCCGTGTGACCCAGATGTGGAACTTAATGTGATTTTACTAAAGTTTATAGATCCCACAACCTAATCAACCCCCCCCCCCCAACAGTGTGAAATAAAATGGTTGAGTCTTGAATCTTGGATTTTGAGAATGGATCGAAATAGGATTCTTATGCAGTTCCTTCACTTAGCACAATAGAATGAAGGGGAATTCATATAATTTCAAATCATGTTCTTAGTGAAGAGAATGAACCAAAAAAAAAAAAAAAACTGCTCTGAATCTTGGCTCAGGTGGGACTTTAGTTTGATGTGAATGTGCATACTGTCATATTCATAATTTATTCAAGACTTGACGTAGGAAATGCATCTGGAGTTTGATATGCCTGTATCTGCTTCACAATCTGTAACCATTTAATGCCATCCTTAATTTTTTTTTTCCCTCCTCTCTTGGCATGGTGAGGGTGGAGAAGGAAATGCAGTCTGCCATCTTGTGGCTGTGAGAAACACAACCCATCCTCATTGATAGTGGGGTATGAAGATATGAGACTATACTAATAGTTGTTCTGTGAATTTGTGTACTAGATGCAAGTTGGCGCTGGACGCATCACACTTGCAGAGATGGATGCATGTTTGGTGCATTTGCCAACTGGATATAAGCCAAGCCCTCTAATGTTCAACTAAAGGAGATTTTTGCTGGGTTTTTTCATCTCACCTGAAGCATAATTTAAGGTACTACCTGGCATGAGATGGGTTATTGAGGATGAAGGTAACAAAAAGATGCAATCGAACTTTACACAAGATCTAGTCAAGTTAGTGACACAAGGTCAGGTCAAGTCAAGTCAAAGTCATCATAATTTCATGTCTAACATCATTATCAAATGTCTGCCTCCATTTTCAGGTATGCACATTTCTCTGAATTTTTTTAATGCTGTTTTTGTGTATTGCTTCTGTTTGGTTAAGAACAACCTGATACTTTTTAGATTAGGTGCTTATAACTTAGATTAAGTTGATTCTTTGGTCTTCTAATGATCTGAGACATATTATTACAATTTCCTTGGGCAGTTCTTTCACTGAGTCCAATAGAATGAAAGTGAATTTGTATGATTTCATATCCCACTTTCTTATTGAAAGTAGGAACAAAAATACAATGGTCTGGGTAGGGATTTCAGTTTGAAGTGAATGTAACTCCTGTAATCAGCTTCTTGTCATATTCATAATCAATTCAGGACTTGATACAATAACCACGAAACCTTAATCCTAAAAATGTTGGGTTAGCTATGGATCCTCAATAGACTTATCAGAGCTAGTATTCTTTTATGTCATTATTCTATCCTATTTGAAGTCATACTCCTTGTTACTTGCTAAATTGACATGTCATTTTATTTTTACAACTTTTACTAATGTTGTTTTAGGTACTTCTCTATAGTGCATTAATCACTCTCATCGAAAAGAGATAGCCTTTGTATGAGGATTCTCAAAGCAAAATATAAGGTAAAAGATGATTGGTTTAGGACAGAAGCAGCTAGATACGCATCCCCCATTAGGAAAGCTATAGATAAAGCAAGAGAAGTGGTTCGGAAGGGAGCATGTTTCATTATTGGAGATGGTGAATCGGTTGATGTATGGTTGGACCCTTGGGTACCATGGATTAAAGCTTTCATCCCCTCCTTAAAAGATGAGTCAGATACTCAATCAGATATGAAGGTATCTCAACTTATTGACCATGAGCTGCACACTTGGAGAACATCCGTGGTCCTGGATATTTTCAACCCTATGTCGACTCAAGCTATCCTCTCCATTCCCATCCTAGCTAGGCCGAGCCCAGACAAGCTTATGTGGATTCCAGACTCAAAAGGTTTATTCTCAGTAAAATCGGCTTATAAAGAGCTTCTGCCGAGCACCCCTTCCCAGGCTGCCACTGAAGTAAATTAGTCAAAACTCTGGAAGATCAGAGGTCCCGAAAGGGTAAAAATGTTCCTCTGGAGAATTGCCGCCAATGCACTCCCCACAAGAGAAAATTTGTTGAGCCGAATGGACATTCCTGAGCCATGGTGTGTTCTCTGTAACCAAGAGGTGGAATCTGCCTCTCATCTTTTCCTTAAATGCCTTGTTGCCAAGGCACTATGGTTCGCAGCATGCTAGGGATTCAAGTCAGATGAAGATCACTTAGCCCATCCCTGTGTAATCATTAAGTTAATCTTGGAACCACCATCAACCTTCTGTCAAGTGCAGGATCTTTGGCTTGTATTACTTAAAATGGCACTCACTATGGAGGAAATATGGTGTATTTCGTAATGTTGTTATCCACCTAAAAGGTTTTGTTGACCTTTAGGCATCCATTGGTAGAATCATGGCAAAGTTTAAAGAATGTGCTATAGTGTTTTCTAAACCTCAAAGTAGGAATGGCAACGGGTCGGGTTCGGACCGAGTTTCTTCATGCCCGAACCTAACCAACGAGTCTGTCCCGAAAACCCGAACCCAACCCATTTAATAAACAAGTTTTTTCTACGCCCCAAACCCGCCCCGTCGAGCCCCACGGGCCCCGCCCAACCTATGCCACTTCAAGGCCCAATCAAAAAAAAAAATTGTTTGAAGCCCTAAACCTCTACAAACTTAGATCAAAAATCCCAAAAAAAAAAACCCCAAGTTCATCAATCTAGATCAGAAACCCAAAAAAAAAAAAAAAAACCCAAGACACCAAGATCATGGTCATTAACCTAGATCAGACTCAAGTTTGAAGTTGCTATGGCCATGTCTAGTGCGACTCCTGCTGTTACGGCTTCTGCTTCCTTTGAAAAGAGCAATAATGCGTCGGTGTCTTCGGTTGTGGTATCTCCATCACAGAATAACCAGCAACCTGTGTCTTCTGAGGATTCTGAGGGTGTGTTGTCGCATACATCTCTAGCTTCTGTCCTCAAATTGGAGACCTCTGCATCCAACACCAAAGGGAATGCAATTGACTTGATCACTGATGAGTGTGTTGAGGCCACTAATGCTGAGATTAGCTTGGCGGAGCTTCAGATACCTGACGATTTAGGTCTAATGGCAGAGCTTCGATGGTTATAGCGACTTGAGGAGTTGAGGGCTGGAGATTTGAGAAAGGGAGGGTGGCAACTTAGAGATATAGAGATGAGAGAGGCGGGCTGTATGGGCTGAAATGAAATGAGGATAAGGAATAGAAATTTTATGGTTTACAACAACATATATATATATATATATGAGGGTATTTCAGGAATTATAAATTATATATAACCGGGTCGGGTTCGGGTTCAGGCTAGGTTTTTAACCTGGACCCGGTTTGGGTTTTTTTTTTTTAAATCCAAACACGACCCTATTCCTTATCGGACCAGATAAAGCCCAGTCCATTAGGGTTGGGCCGGGTTGGGTAGAAATTGTCATCCCTACCTCAAAGCCCCTATTATGATACAACCAGTGATCCGATGGTCCCCACCTCCTTTGGCATTTATCAAGCTCAATGTGAATGCGGCTATCACTCAAAATAACTCAGCTTTAGCCGTTGTTGCCAGAAATTAACATGGAACTATACTGAAGGCATGGTCCAAGATTCTACCAAAGAGATCACCAATTGCAACTAAAACTGAAGCTATTTTATGGGCTCTGCACCTAGCCAGAGGTGAAAACTGGAGGGTTATCATTGTGGAAAGTGACTCAAAAATCAGTATTGATGCTATCCTGGACTGCACAGGTTGCCCCCAATGGGCTATCTCCTCTCTGGTGTCTGACCATTTGTTTTTGGCAAAATCTTTTGATTCATGTTTGTTTTTTTGGGTAAAAAGAAGTGGAAATGTTGCTGCTCATGAAGCAACAAAGTACGCACTAGAGTCCTTTATTTCCTTTTGTTTGTGTTCAGACAATCTTCCCGCCAGAATGGCTTCAGCTTGTAAGGAAGATGCCCAAGCTTTGTTACTTTCAGTTTGACTTTGAAATATATTGAAGTTTATCCAAAAAAAAAAAAAAAACATTTTGCACTTGAGAAAACCATCTTGAGTGACTCCTTCATTTTTTCATCAATATGGACCATCCTTTTTTTAAGTGAACATTCTCTTTTCGAAGGCTATCTTTCCTTGTTTTTCCACTTATCCATATTAATATTCTCAATACAATTATACTCATTTCATAAACATGGTGCCTCTTAACAGCTTAACATTTAGTACCATAATGTATAATTGTCACATAGCAGGCTTATAACTTTTTTTGTTTAACTTAATATGTAGTCTACTGTGCACTTCTCCATTTCATCAACCCCACTCGTATCCTATAATTCACATCTTCTTCAATCTCTCAATCTTTGTGAATTATTGATCCAAGATATTAAAAGCTCTAACTTTTTGGTACATCTTAAACCATAAAATCTTACAAATCCTTCATCTTTGTCTTAGTCCTTAGACTCTAAAGTATATTTAATATTTTTTTAGGTCCTATTTAACCTAGAGTGTTTAGACTCTAAAGCATCTTTTCAAATTTCTAACTTGATATTAACTACTTGTCTAATTTTATTCACTAAAACTATATCATTTGCAAAAGGCATACACAAAGGACTTGATCTTGAATAGTTCTAGTCAACTTTTCCATCACTAGTACAAAGATATATTGTCTTAGTACTAATACTTGATGTAAATCTATAGTGATATTTGATAAGAAACTCACATTTGATGCCTCTATTTGTTTTCACACTAGTTACAACTTAAATTTGGTTGTTGTTGAAATGTATGGATGAAATGATTGAATTTGTAATGATGTTTGATAAACGGTGGGTGGGTTAATGGTTATTCTTTCGTATTATTCACTGCATAAATTTTGATACCAAATATATGATAAAACAAGTTCATACTCGATTTTTGAATTTGGAATAGGTTGTGAGCATCCACAATGGTGGATGCTATCCTATTTTATTTTACCATCTCAAAAAGATATCTTATCAATTATATCATACCATTTTACAATATTCACAACATCTTAACTTTTATTTTACAATACAATACATTAAAATAATATATTTACACAAAAAAATAATATATTTCAAAACATAAATAAAAGCCAGCACGAAGAGAGAGACAGAGATTGAGACGTGAGAGAGAGTGGGAGGAGAGAGAGGATTGAATAAAAAAATATTACTTCTTTTTACAATTGTGCTACAGTACCATCACAAATTTGTGATGGTACTGTAGCACAATTCTACTTTTTTTTTTAGGATACAAGACATATACAAAACTTGATGTTGGCTTGTTTTTTGCTTTGAATTGTAAATTCCTCAACATATACCATTTTTAGTAGTAGGCAGTTCTATTCTTAATTCTGGAGAGCTTGGAAAGCAGATGTCATCACACCAAGTTCTAACCTTTATACGGAAGATATAGTATTACTATAGAATGATCTAAACTAAACTCAAAACACATGCGAATGTCATAATCGACTTGACATTGTTTTCAAATACGTTATCCTGCATCACATGGGTGACTACATCCCTGTGGATCACACAGATTAGTGTCACATTATATGTGGGGTGTAGAGACTGGAGATATTGACAAAGACGAAGATGAAGACAAGGAGTTGCTCTCCTTAGTCTTTTGATCCAGCCAATTTCACTAAACCTGAGCTGGTTGAATTATAAGTAGAGAAGTGCGCATAATTCACTTCTGACAGAAGTACAAAATTAGACCCCCAAATACAAAATTACCAACACAAGCTTATATTCAAACTATATATGTGCAAAATGATGAATATAAGTTATACCCAAATAAACAAACTACTCTAAGCCATAATTTAATCACAACACAACAGTAATTAAACGCACAGAGTAAGGGATAGAGAGAAGCAACCGCAAGATAACACCGGCACATGTTATTGAAGAGGAAACCAAAGAACTTGGTAAAAAACCTCTCCGCCGCCCTCCAATCGGTAAAATGATCCACTAGAAAATTAGTTGGGATACATGAATAACAATAGACCTTCTAAGCCTAATCTACCCAATGCACCTAAGCCTTCCAAGCTTCTTACTCCAACAAGGTTACGCCTAACCTTGTCTACTCTATCTTGCCAGATCCCACAATAAGCTCATTGAATCAACCAAAATGAATTGGTTCTCTCTTGAACTGCTTCCTGAACACCAAGAACCTTCTCACTGCTATGAATATGGTGAGGTAAGGATTTGGCTTAAGATCCTCTCAAGGGTATAACAATGGAAATGATGAGAGTAGAGGAATTTGGAAAATCAAATGTATAAGATTGTGGATGAATCAATCTTGTTGTTCTCTAGGGTTTATCTCTCAAAATTCTCTCCGAAAACTTTCTACATTTCGTGGGTATAAGGGTATTTATAGTAGGGTATGAGAAGGAATGTAAAAAGTCATTTTCCTGCGAAACAGGGTGCACTGGCGAGTAACTCGTGACTGGGATAAGTTGTGAGTTTCAGTCGCCAGATAACAAAATGGTCAGACTGTATTTTTTGTCTTGTAGTGATCCAGCTGTCCTAACCCTTCAACTTCCTCTATGCTTCACACGTGTACTGGATTCTGGCGTGTCACCACTCACGAGTCAGTCGCAAGGTCTAGTTGCGAGAAGCCTTTTGATGCACACACTTGATCAATTCTTCACACTCTCTAACGCACAACCCTTATATTATTCCCACCTAAATACAGGGTTTTTAAATGCTGAATTATAAGCAAATTTGACACGAAATAAAGCCAACACATAGTTGAATAAATTTAACTTTACAAAGTTCATACTCGATTTTTGAATCTGGAATAGTAGGTAGTTCTTTCTTAATTCTGGAAGGTTGGAAACTAGATATCATCCCACCAAGTTCTAACCTTTATACAGAAGATATGGTATTACTATAGAATGATCTAAACTAAGCTCAAAACACATGTTATAATCGACTTTACATTGTTTTCAAATACGTTATCGTGCATCACACGGGTGAGTACATCCCCAATTCCCCACGGATCACACGGATTAGTGTCACATTATATGTGGGGTGTAGAGCAGTGGCGACGCCACGTTCAAGCTAGGGTGTTCCCAAGAACACCCTGACCTGAAAAACAAATTATATATAATAATTAAAAAAATTTATTTGTTCCTTTAAAAAAAATTAGGAACACCCTCAACCAATGTTATTGATTCCGTGCCATTCTGGCTGAGATGTGGATTTCGGCCGGTACTAGTTTTGTATTTGACACAGAAGAGAAAAGAAAAAAAAGAAAGAAAAGTGAAGAAGTGGTTGTGACAAGAACGTAGAGGGTAAGATAAAGAAAAAGTAGAAAGAAGATGAGAATATAAGAGACTCACAGTAAAGATCTTGGACATTGAAACGAAGAAGACGAAGACCATAAGAAGAGAAGACAAACCAATAGTCTAGACTCCTTAGAAGAGATGAATCTTAAAAAAATAAAAATAAAAAAAAATCATAAGATCAGCAAACGTGTTACTAAGCCTAAATAGTTTCAAGTTTCAATGTATTGGTTTCTAGTTGTATCTAGAGTAGAATGCTAAAGGCTGTTTTTTTATTATTTTTTTAAAAAAATAGTAAGTGGTTGATAAGGTGTTGATAACTTAACAATACTTATCCAAGAGTAATATTTCTATTTATTCAAGTTTCAATGTATTGGTTTCTAGCTGTATCTAGAGTAGAATGCTAAAGGCTGTTTTTTTATTATTTAAAAAAAAAATAGTGAGTGGTTGATAAGGTGTTGGTAAATTAACAATACTTATCCAAGAGTAATATTTCTACTATTTCTAGAATTATATATATATATATATATATTTATATTTATTTATATATGTGGGGGGTTTTTTCCCGCGCATATTCAGTTCATTGTCCGCTTTAGGGAGCCAAGTCCGCATGAATTTGTCCTTGTCCCCGAGTGTGGGAACCTTGGGTGGACGGATCTTCGGGCCAAGGGCTTGCCTTGTAGCCTTTTACACCGCACCCTTGGAGTCCCACATCGGTTAGAGAAGCGCCCCACGCATGCCTTATAAGCCCTTGGAGCAAGGCATGGTGTACCACTCACAAATGTGTGAGTGCCTTATAAGCCCTTGGAGCAAGGCATGGTGTACCACTCACACATGTGTGAGTGGTACACCATGCCTTGCTCCAAGGGCTTATAAGGCATGCGTGGGGCGCTTCTCTAACCGATTTGGGTGTGAGTGGTACACCATGCCTTGCTCCAAGGGCTTATAAGGCATGCGTGGGGCGCTTCTCTAACCGATTTGGGACTCCAAGGGTGCGGTGTAAAAGGCTACAAGGCAAGCCCTCAGTCCGAAGATCCATCCACCCAAGGTTCCCACACTCGGGGACGAGGACAAATCCGTGCGGGCTTGGCTTCCCAAAGCGGACAATGAGCTGAGTGTGCACTGGAAAAAACCCCCACAATATATATATATATATATATATATGTGAAGTAAAGGATCTTTTTGTACATACAAGAGGTGCTTTAACTTTCATATTTATTGTACATTTGTACTGTTTACAACTATCCAAAATGTGAATTTTATTTATAAATAAATATTTTAATCCAATTTTATTTAAATATTAAATTTAATTTATTATTTTATATAATAGTAATAATATATATATATATATATATTATTTTAAGGAACTTCGAAATACTCTGAAACGGTACATCGAAATAGGCTGGTACCGAAATGACCCACTCAACTTTTAATTACATTATACATATTAATTATACACATAACAAATTATACAAGACAATTAATAAACAAATTAAACAACTAAATTATGTTAGGCTAAATAATAATGAAACAATACATTATAAAAGACAAACAAATTAAATTATGTTAGACTAAAAAATAATTAATAATTTTATAATTAATGAAACAAAAATATAACAAATTATAGTTTATAAAAGACAAACAAATTAATGAAACAACTAAACAACAATAATTAATATTTGATAGTTTATTGTTTATTGTTTTGCTAGAATTATGGACAAATATTCGATAAGAAAACCACGTAGAAAGCAATTGTAAATTTTATATATTTACATGTTTTTTATTGTTATTATTATCAATATATAAATTTTTTTATTAAATTAAATAATTTATACTTATTAAGAAACACCTTGAAAAAAATTTCAAAAATCACCGCTGATACAGTGACCAGAGATACTGACAAGGACAAAGACGAAGACTTGGAGTTGCTCTTCTTAGACTTTTGATCCAGTCAATTTCACGAAACCTGAGCTGGTTGAATAATAAGTGCAGTGATAGAGAAATGCGCGTAATTCACGTCTGACAGAAGTACATAGCCCTGCATTATTCATTTGATTGGCTCATCTCTCCTGACTCCTGAAAGCATAATTTAAGTTTCTACATGCCACGACATAAGTTATAGAGAATAAAACTAACATTGTCCGTCTGGCAAATCAAGTTAAATCAAAGTCAAGCATCATAATTTCTCTTTGGAATATTTTCCAAGGAAAGTTGGAATGTTCAGTTTGAACTGTTTTCTCCCATTGCTTTATTTTAATTTGATACTTTTTTTTTTTTTCCAACTTTTTGAAAATGGACCTTTACAAATATTGTCTAAAGGAAAAAGTATAAAGGTTTAAAAGTATGACTACTTTTAAAAAGTGAGGGTTTAAAATATTTTCTTAAATAGACACTCTGAAGGTCGTTAGAGCATCCACAGCTGGTTTTTATATCTCATCTTATTTTACCATCCCAAAAAACTACTTTATTAATTATACCATACCATTTTACAATACCTTCAACATCCCAACTTTTATTTTTCTATTCTACTCATTAAAATAATATTTCTACACAATAAAATATATATTTTTTCTTTTTTATTTTTTTCCCAATTTTCCCCTCCACGTTTCCTCAACCTCTATCACCGGGGCTCCACTGCCCAGTCACCACCACTGGCCTCCACCATGCCCACCACGCCACCACTGCCCACCAAAATCCCACCCGAGCAAAAACCCATATTAAAAAAAAAAAAAAAAAAAAAACCAGCGTCACAACTCACAACAGAAGAAAAAAAAAAAAACCAGAACCCAGAAAACGCAGAACCAGAATGGCAACACAAGCGACCGATCTGTTCTTCAACCTAAAATCTTAAATCTGCAAAATCAAAATAGCAACACAAGCCATCGATCCCACTCCAAATCAAATGCTCGATCTTCTCGTACCCCACCCACGAACCCCACGAACTCGAACCCAATCTCCTCGAACCCAAGGGACGATCCCACCACCTGAACCACGATTTGCCACGATCTCCACGATTAGACCACGATCAGACCACGCCGGGTGAGACAGTGGAGACAGTGGCCAACGGCGGCCTGGGCTTGGCGTTGAGAGCAAAGGGAGAGGGAGAAGTCTGAGAGAGAGAGACGTGAGAGACAGTTTGAGAGAGTGGGAGAATCAGGGAGACAGAGGAGAGAGAAAGATAATAAAATAATAGTTTTTGTTTTAGAATTGTGCTACAGTGCAATTCTACATGTAGAATTGCACTGTAGCACAATTCTAAATTTTTTTACAATAGTTGCATTATACAAGTCCGGATGCAGAGGTTATTCTGTGCTGATATGTTAAATTGAATCAAAATATGGCATATGCCATTTGGGCTGCGGATGCTCTTAGAGCACTCAAATTCAGTGCTCTAAAACCAATTGAATGCTAAAATAGAGAATGCTTTAAAACCCATTAAAAGCTAAAATCATAATTATTAAAACTGGACGGATTTGGTTGGAAATCCAGTGACCCAGTTCTTGAACAGTTTCTGCATAAGACCTGGTCAAATTTAGTTAAACCCATCAAATTTGTGACGACCTGAGTAACTTGAATGAGTTTATATAACTCGGTTCGGTTTTTGGAATTTGTAAAATTACATCTATAGATCCACTTTATTGACTTATTTATTATTTAATATGTTATAATATAGTAATTTAAAGAGGAGAAAACCTAAAGAACTAAAACAAAAAATGCACTTATCTGTTTATCTACGTACTTCCAAGACTTCTATCCTATCAAAAGACTACTTTATTATTGTGAAATATTGATTTTGAATTATAATTGCCAGTTTAATTTTGGCATATGCCGATTTTTTTAATTTACATATTTATGTTATGATTTCTCAAACTTATTTTTATATATTTTTATTTTTTAAAATTTTTTATTTGACTTGTAACCCACTAGTTGAACCAGTGACCTAATGACCCGATGGTGGATTCCACAAACACCTAGTGACCCACCCTACTTTTTGTTAATTTGCCCACAACTATTACAAAAATTGAATAATATTATCCAAGTATTTAACAAGACAATATCACAACAAAAACAAAATTCTCATAATACAAAATCAATAATTCAATAATATATAAATTTGTTTCTGATAAAGACAAAAGAAAACATTAAAATTAGTATCTTATTTCCAAACTTGCTAAAGAGAAGAAAGAGACAGAGAGTTACAGTAGGTAGAATAAAATAAGCTGATGATATATTTGTTTAAATAGTAGGGTTTTAGGGGAAGAAAAATTTACAATTTAACCCTTATCAACGTGGGGCAGGACGAGATAGGTGTAAAAAGTTTAAACCCATCCCCGCCCCACCCTATCCAGTGGTGCTGGGCTAAAATCTTACCCCGTTCCCGCCCCACCAAGGTGGTGGGGCGGGGAAAACCTACACAAGGCAAAGTGGGGAGAAGCAGGTCAAGTGAGGTGAGCCAAAATTGCCATCCCGACTGACACCCGTAACAACATAAAATTCCACAAAAACTTTCAAAATGACAAGTGATTAATGGTAAATTAAAATGTAATGTTAATTGTGAGACTAGATAGGAATCAATAAAAGCTTGACAACTCAATTGTTGTGAAAATTATTGTGTAACATTACTTCTCTCTCACGATGGTGGATTCAACAAACATAAAACCTGTGAATTCCACAAATGTAAGACTCATCCTTATTCAAGAAAGGAGTTATATATGCCCATTACATCATAGCTTCTCTCGTAATAGAAAAATTATTTTCTGAGAGAGTTTCATAAAACATTTTAATTTTATAATGTGTGGTTTTATATATTGTGAGAAAGAGATTTCATAAAACTGTATCATTATGTGGCACCCATGAGTTAGACGACCAACTGTGTGAGATGGGGGGAGGACAACTAAGAAGACTTAATAATTGAGTCTAGTGGGGACTGCATGTTGCATAAGTGAGATTTGACTTGATATTCCAGCCACACACTGCACATTGACTAGAAATACGTTAAACGATAAAGCATACCAACTGTTTCTAGTGCCTCAATGTGTTCCACTACGTTTCGATTCCTTCCGTGTTGGAAGGGCCATTTTGTTGTCTTTCGTTGGTAGTGGTAGTGGAGGAAGAAAAAGCGGGAGATAGACATGCAGAAGAATTGCAAAATGAAGATTCATTGATAGGGATTAGGGAACATTGGAAAAAAAAAAGTAGTAAGAGTAGAAAAGCGAGCCAAAAGAGGATATGCTTTTTGTTTTTTTAGTTGTAGGCATTCGGTAGAAATTCTAGAGAATATGAAAGTTGGAAAATACTAAACAAAAATAGGGTTAATAAAAAAATAAAAAATAAAAACTCTAAACTATGAGGAACTTTTGCTTCGCACCTCAAAGTTCAAACTATGAAAACTCGCAATCACTATCTCGGTTGTAACAAGCTTTGCAAATTTCACTTCATTGCCGGATTGACTGTTAAAATTAACTGTCACATGACTATACAAATTTGAATTCTTCGTTTGGCCTTTACTTTTAGTTATTTTACTAAAATTTTATAATCATGTGACAAGTATATGCTTGTTAATATTGACGGTCAATCAGGCTATATGGGGTGAAATTTGTAAAGTTTGCTACAATTAGGACGATGAATGTAAGACTTATTGTTTTGGATGCAAAGTACAAGTTCCCGTATACTTTAGGTTGATTTTCTACATTTATGTCATGAAATTATCTTTCTCGAAAAAAAAAAATCATAAAAATATATATTTTCAATTTTTTTTGAGAGTTTATTTTCATTTTTGGTAAAGAAGAAGGATGGAGGAGAAAGTCATTTAATAGAATAAATATATTTTTTGCTATCCTCAATACAATTATACTCATTTCATGAACATGGTGCCTCTTAACAGCTTAACATTCAGTACCATAATGTATAATTGTCTCAAAGCAGGCTTATAAATTTTTTTGTTTAACTTAATACGTAGTCTACTGTGCACTTATCCATTTCATCAGCCCCACTCTTATCACCAATATTTTTAGAATGGGTAGTGATTAGTTTACAAAATGGTGCAAAGTTTTCTCATGCGTGGACCCCAACGTAAATTTCCCTGGTTCACACCCTCTTAAAGTGAGCAAATTCCTAGTGATTGCTCACCAATTTCTCATCTTTGAGTTGAGAAACCGGAAAAACGAACTTAGTGTCCAAAATTCCAAATGACCATAACAACTATCTTCCTCTCCTTCCTTCTCCTCCTTTCCGGACCGGCGACCTCTGAGTCTAAGCTAAATGACAAAGAACAAACAATCCTCCTGAAACTAAAGCAACATTGGCAAAACCCATCTCTAAGCCACTGGCAAAACCCACCATCTCTAAGCCACTTAAACTCCTCCCACCATTGTAACTGGCCAGAGATCACCTGCACCAACGGCTCAGTCACCCAACTACTTCTTCAAAACATGAACATCACCCAAACAGTCCCACCCTTCATCTGTGACCTCAAGAACCTCACAGTCATTGACCTTTCATACAACTTCATTTGTCAAGAGTTTCCTAAAGCTCTCTACAACTGTTCCAAGCTTGAAGAGCTCGACCTCTCGCAGAATTACTTCAACGGCACAATCCCCGTTGACATTCACCGCTTGTCTCACCTGCGCCGCCTCAACCTTGGAGCCAACAACTTCTATGGTAACATTCCATCATCTATTGGACAATTAACAGAGCTGAGGACGCTTCAGCTTTTCCAATGTGCATTCAATGGTTCTTTCCCGCGAGAAATAGGCAACTTGTTCAAACTTGAGTCACTCCAGTTGGCCTATAATGAAAACATGACAGCAGCAAAGTTGCCTTCGAGTTTCACTGAGTTGAAGAAGCTTAAGTTTTTATGGATTACTGCGTCTAATTTGAATGGAGAAGTCCCAGACACGATTGGAGAAATGGAGGCTTTGGTACATTTGGATTTATCAATAAACAATCTAACTGGGAAAATTCCGAGTAGTTTGTTTATGCTAAAGAATTTAAGTATTGTGTATCTTTACGCAAACCAATTGTCTGGGGAGATTCCTATGGTGGTTGAAGCATTAAACATTGATACTATTGACCTCTCGGTTAATAAATTGACCGGAAGCATACCTGATGATTTTGGCAAACTCAGAAACATAACAGGTCTAAGTTTGTTTTTCAATCAATTATCTGGAAAAATCCCAGACAGTATTGGCCGTCTTCCAAGTCTGATGGTCCTTAAAGTGTTTAGCAACAATTTAACAGGGACTCTGCCTCCGGACTTTGGGCTGTATTCTATGCTTGTAGAGTTCCAAGTTGCGGACAATAAGCTTGAAGGCAAGTTACCAGAACACTTGTGTGATAACGAAGGGTTGGTGGGTGTGGTAGCTTTTAACAACAACCTCACTGGAGAATTGCCTAAGTCGCTTGGCAATTGCAATGGTTTGAAAATTGTGACTGTCTTCAATAATAGGCTTTTTGGGGATATTCCTAGTGGCCTATGGACATCATTGAATTTGAGCATCTTGATTTTAAGTAACAATTCGTTTACAGGCGAGCTTCCTCAAAGAGTGGCAAAGAATCTCTCAAGATTGGAAATAAATAACAACAACTTTTCTGGTATGATTCCAGCTGGAGTGTCTTCCTGGAGGAAGTTGGTGGTATTTGAGGCTAGTAATAACCTCTTTACTGGCACAATTCCTCAAGAATTAACATCTCTTCCTTATTTAACAACTCTTTTTCTTGATCAAAATCAACTCTCAGGCTCCCTTCCACAAGATATTATATCATGGAAAACGTTAAATACTCTAAACCTTCGCCAAAATAAAATCTCTGGACTTATTCCTCCGGAATTAGGTAATTTGGCCGGTCTTACTGAGTTGGACTTGTCAGAAAACCAAATTTCTGGCCCAATCCCACCACAACTTGGCCTCCTGAGGCTCACTTTGCTCAATCTCTCTTCCAATCTTTTGAATGGGAGGATCCCGACACAATTCGAAAATGATGCATATGCCAACAGCTTCTTCAACAATTCCGTACTTTGTGCGAGTAAGCCGACTCTGAATATTAGAAAATGTGACTCAGAGGTAGAGCCCCAAAAATCGAGCAAACATCCATCCCAGTGTCTTGTTTTAATAATATATATGGTGGCAGCTGCTCTATTGGGTTTGTTAGCTTCACTATTCGTGGTCAGATTTCATCGTAAGAGAAAGCATGGATTAGATTCCACATCCACATAGAAGCTTACCTCATTCCAAGGCTTTATTTCACAAAAAAATGAGATATCTTATTAGGATTGATAGAAAATAACATAATTGCTAGTTGTGGATCAGGGAAGGCACATGGTGGTGTTGTTAATCATTCGCATGATGTTACTGTGACGAGGATTTAGAATAACCAAAAGCTGGAGGAGTAGCTTGAAAAATAATTTCTTGCATAAGTTAAAATACCGAGTTCAACTCAACATTCCAACATATCTAGTGAAGTTACTCTGTTTTATTTCCCTTGATAATTCAAAACTTCTTGTGTATGAGTACTCAAAAATCATAGACTGGATTGGCAGTTGCTTAGGAACAGTAGAGCATCAAACATCTCAGTGCTCACCTCCTGTTAAAACTATAGATGGCAATGCAGAGCATCATAGCAGAGTCGGTGAGCTAAGGTGCATTAGTCAAGCAGCAGCAAGTGCAGCACCTGATGAGCAAAGGTGCACAGACCAAGCAACAAGGCTAGCACAGATCTTCTAGAAGTAATTGAAGAAGTTCCTTATCATGAGCTATTCATCCATAACTTTGAGGAGTTAGTTCCACGAAGTTAGGCAGTTAGAGAGTTTGTTATTTCTGAATGCCACATGTAAAGTTTAGATGGTTCTAGTAACAATTTTTAGTGCCAGATTAGGAAGTTAGTTATTTTGCTTGGTTCAAACTGTATATAAGTAGGATTAGGCTATGTATTTCAATTCAATTGATTGTAAAACTCTTTTCTTCATCAATGAAATTCTCTGAGTTTTATTTAGACGATTTCTCTAAGAATTTTACACCTCCAATCATTCATGGAGTCATGCAGATGTGAAACCTAGCAACATCCTTTTAGATAATAATTTTTTTTTGTATAGATTAGAGATATTCTGGGAGTTATCATTTGCTACGTGAACATTTATTAATTTTTCCAATGAACTCTTCAAACTATGTGATGCCAATCCTACTAGAAAATGGATCAGACTTATCAGAACATTAATAATTAAAATAAATATGGGTCATTTTACTTTGATTTTTTTTTGGTTGAAAATGAGAAACAGAAAATTAATATGTCCCAGAGTCTTCCTTGAGATCTAAAAAATGGCCCACGTGTCGCCACCGAATCTCCACGTGGGAGCTGTCCACGTGCATCTTCATTATTGGATGCTTCCGTCATATTCTTCGTGCGCTAGAGAACACCCACCTAATTATACTACCTACAATTACCTTCTTTTTTTTCTTTTCTTTTTTGGTTAAAAAACCTACAATTACCTACAATTAGCTATTAAGAATCATACATACCCACATATTTCATGTCTCTTTTTAAATGAAACTAATAGGGAGGATTTGCAAATGAGAAATAATATCAAGATGGTTTTTCTCCAGTGTGTTTTTCACTTGAGAATGAGTAGCCTTTTTTTTTTTCTTCTCAGCAAAACAGAGAATGAGTAGCCTTTGACAGACCTGAAGTAGCCCTTTGTCGACCACTTTCTTCTTCTTTTGCTTTCACTTGGCTTTTTCCTCTAGTAATTTTATTTCCCAAATGGAATTTCATGGACTGAAGAATCTTCACTTTATGACTTTTGCTTCAACTGCTTGTCTGCCTTTTGAATTATTGCTGTCACACAGCTTCTTTTATATTCTTTTTACATTTATTTAGGAAAAAGACAACAGCCCACTTGCTTTACCATCTAGAGAGTCTTCAATAGTCATCATATTATAATGTTGAGAAAGATTGTCACCATGTTCACACTTAAACGTGGACAATTATCCCCTATATTCTTTTTCGTACGAGACTTTTGAAATAATTGTGATTGGGTCTTGGCTTTTTTTATGAAGGTTTGGTTTGAATTATTGATCACTTGGACTGAACAATTGATTTTGAATCTGCATTATTAGATCAGCGAATCTGAGGCAATGTTTGGTATCTCCAACAAAAATAACTTTTGTAGCTTTCACCTATTTCATCTCTCTTTTTAAATGAAATTTAGAAATAATATCTCGGCATAGTTTTCATGTCAAATCTTAAACGGTAAGTTGTTATTAGTTCTAATTTAAATACACAATTAATTTATTTTTTTTGCACACCTGTAATAACCAATAACAACCTTCTACTAAGACATTTTTGTGAAAGTGTTGTGAACATAATATTTCCTAGATTTATTGTTCGAGCAAATTATACTTTTATACTATAATCTTTGACCATGATTACACTTAATCTTCAAATTATCAAAATATCAAATTGACCTCCAAAATTGTAAGGTGGTTTCAAACGTTGTTTATTTTGGTTTCGGTTAAGTATGACAAAATTGAACATTGAAAGATCTTATGTCAAGATGGATAAATTAGTATTTTTAATGTTAAATTCTATTAGATTTAACACTAACACAAACAGTAAGTGTACTGTAAGGACACGATTCTCTGGCGGCCCAATAAGGATGTTGGGCTCGCGCACGGAAGATCCCTCACAATATAATTTGTAGAGAGTGGGCTTAAAAAGCTAGCCGCTGGTCGCGGGGCGATGTCCGATCCTGATTTTAGAGGAATTCAGGTAGAAAAAGGTGTTGGGCCTGAACATTTAAGCCCTAAGACGTCGCGCCATATGGGATGGGACTCCTCGGAGTTGATCCGAGGACCATTGAGGCCTAACCCCGGTTATCCAAAGACGGACTTTCTTCAGTGAAGTCCGGTGTTGTTGAGATGTTCTCTCCCGTGTGATCCTCCTTTTTCGGAGGTGGGATGGGGATCCCCTTTTAGATTTACTTGCTTTCTTCTTTTATACTCGTCTGCGTTAATTGTCCTTCGTCCACGTGTAGGGTCAATCTTTACAAGACTGATATTTGTCCCATCAGTCTAATCCCAGAATTGTTGGGTATGGTTGATAAGGCTGCAGAGTACGGCTCTGTCATGTGTTGGGTCTTATCTGGAAGGGTAGTAAGGATAACTTCCCCAAGATATTTTGGATCTCCTTACAAATTTGTCCCTATACCAGTTTTACCCCTTTATTTCAGTGGGATTCAGGATCTGCCGAGGACCAAACTGTCCTCGGCTGCCTTCCAAAATTGTTTTGTGCTCTGTACTGTAGAGCTTGGGCCACAGCTCTCCTCGGACTGGGCCTTCGGATTTTCCAGGAGCAATCGGGCTTGGTCCTTAAATTATTGGGCCCCACATGTACATTATATAAATATTTTAAAATTGAGGATCAATTATGCGTTTCAATAGTTTAAGGATTAAGTGTAGTTAAGGTGAATGGTTACTATGGAAAATTTATTTTGTATTGTTTTTCTTCAACTAAATTAAAGAGTTTGGGTTTTCCTTCCATATAAAAAGAAAAAATAATGCTACATCTATAACATTTTATCTATACTATTTATAAGAGGATTTTTCTCTTTGCATTGGACTTTTATATAGTTCAAAAATACCTCTCAATCTTACCTTAACAAGAAAAAAATTTGAGAACAAACTAGTAAAAATATATATTTAACTCCACTTAAAATGTCTTCAAAACAAACTTATCCAAAATTTTATTTTTGAAAGAAAATTATGCCAGTAAACCCAAAAAAATAACGATTATTTCCGATATCAATTTCTCGCATAAAATTTATTGCGCAAGTAGATCATTATTCTAGAAAGGCAATGGTGTTCCATCCAAAAAATAGAAATGGGCGAGCAAAGGCAACATCCACGTC